>NC_067403.1:82533250-82770750 GCF_016432865.1 Antechinus flavipes | reverse complement strand
TATTCACAATCAACTGAGGTTCTCTAAGTCTTCCAGGACTTAGAACCCCAAATTTGCTTACAGGAAAAACTTTCTGTGGTTTCTGCTGAGGTTCCAATCAAACCCAGCAAGCCCCAGTAGTTCCCACTTGCTATTTCTGTGGAGCTAGCCTAGAGATATTTGCACTTCACATGGGTTAATCTGGGCCTGAGTCTTTCTTCATTTCTTCTTGAATTATACCAGAACTCTATTCTGCTCCAAGTCTTCTTGATTTTTCACCAGTCCATTTACACCCTGAGGAACAAATTTGTTCAGTCTGTGGAGGAAATCTGGAGAGCTTAAAATTCACCAACCTACTCTGCCATCTTCCCAGAATCCTCCTGAGATCTTGTATCAAATGTATTTATTGATATATAAGCCTTATACTGATTATATTAAAAATGTAATTTCAAATATACAATATCCTTTTGTTGCAGTCACTTATTTTTTTGATTTGGGATTGAGTTCATGAGATATTCTCTAATTCTTTGTTATGATAGCAAGCTTTTATGACATTGATATTAGCTGTTTCTTTATTGAACAATTCAGTTTTTCAAACCTCACCTTCATTATAATGCATAGGTTTTCTTTTTAAACTTTTTCAACCATTTTCTATCCCTGCTGCCATCCATCTCCCAACACTGAGGAAATTTTAATGATTACTAAGAACCAAAGCCCCATATTAGGTATATCCAAAAATATGTCTCTATCACCAGTTGACAAATGGTCAAAGGATATGGACAGATAATTTTCAGATGATGAAACTAAAGCCTTTTATAGTTATACAAAAAATGATCTACATCACACTTCTCAGATTGCCTAAGATGACAGGAAAAGATAATGTTAAGTATTGGAGGGGATGTAGGAAAACTGGAACATTAATGCATTGTTGGTGGAGTTATGAAATGATCCAGCCATTCTGGAGAGCAATCTGAAACTATGTCCAAATGGCTATACACTATGCATAACCTTTGATTTTGTGTATACCAGCAGTACCATTATTAGGTCTGTATCTGAAGGAAATCATAAAGGAAGGAAAAGGACCCATATGTGTAAAAATGTTTACAGCAGCTCTTTTTGTGGCAGCAAAGAATTGGGGGGGGGAAGGGATGCCCAGCAATTAGGGAATTACTGAACAAGTTGTGGACATGAAGGTAATGGAATATAATTGCTCTATAAGAAATGATGAACAAACTGATTATAAAAAGGTCTGGGAAGATTTACTTGAACCATTGCTGAGCAAAACAAGCAGAACCAGAAATACATTGTTTACAGTAATGGCAAAAATGTGTGATGATAAACAATGAAAGGCTTAGTTCTTCTAAGTAGTTCAGTGATCCAGGGCAATCCTACTAGACTTTGAACAGAAAATTCCATTTGCATGCAGAGAAACAAGTATGGAGATTGAATGTAAATCAACAAATGCTATATTCACTTCTTTTTTCTGTTTTTTTTTTTAATCTCCCCCATATTTTTTCCCTTTTGCTCTAATTTTTCTCTCCCAACGTGATTCATAAAGCAATGTGTATTAAAAATAAACTTATATGTGTATATACATGTGCATATACATATGTCTCTGAATTTTTTATTCCTCACCTCTCTTTGAGTAGCTAAGTGGCATGTTTCATGTTCATCATTTTGGATTCATGATATATCGTTATGCTAATCAGAATTCTAAAATCGTATTTTTTCTATGTAATGCCAATATTATATAAATGTTCTAACGCTCCTCACTTACTCAGTTCATGCAAGTCTTCACAGTTTACTCTAAAACTGTTTTTTAAATTTTTTACAACACAAAAATATTTCATTATATTTTATATGATAATTTGTTTATCTATTTCCCAATAATGGCACCTCTTTAATTTTTTAATTTGGGGCTGCCACACAAAATTAGTTTTATATACATAGCTTTTCCTCTTTCTTTGATTTCTTTGGAGATATAGATCTACTAGTGGTAAAAACTGGATGTATTTTAGTACCTTTCTGGGCATAGTTCCAAATTCCTTTCCAAGATAGTTGGACCAATTCATAGTTCCATCAACAGTATATCAGTGCAGCTGTATTTGTGAACCCCTTCCAAATTTGTCATTTTCTCCTTTTGTCATCATTGCCAGTCTGAATTTCAAAGTTGGTTTAGATTTTTAGTCTCTAATTTTTAATGATTTAGAGCATTTTATATAATTATTGATAATTTCAATTTCTTTCTTTGAAAAATATTTATAAATTTTACTATGTATTTATGTGTGTAAACTATTATCTAGCAAAATGTTCTGCATATGATGGATACCCAATAAATATTTACTATTTGAATATTCCCTTTTTCCATTTAAATATTTCTTCAACTCATCTTCATAAGGAATTTTTCTATTGCACTCAACCCAACTTCCTCTGTACCTTCTCTAAATAGGTGATGTCATTTCTAAAATGTGACATCTAGAACACAAAACTTCAAGTGTGACTTGGACAGAGAACTATGGTAGTATATTTCTCATTCTTAACTATGATTCAATTAATACAGGTTAGGTTTGTATAATTGGATGGAATATGCACTTCTAAGACCCCATCATTTTCTTTAACTATCTGAATTTATTTTGAGAATATGGAAGGAACTCTAAAATTTCTTGATCAGCCTAACTCAATTTACATTAAGGATAAGATTGATGGAAAGAGGTGAAAGAGAGAATACAGGGGAACAAGAGAGTATAGCATTTTTGAAAAGGAAGTAGGTTGTTCTGGGAAGTTAGGTAGGCTGAACTGTTAATTATCAACTGATCCCATAAGCTTACCTAAGCATGATCAGACTGCTCATTCCCTCTCTCTTCCTTTGCAGGTCATTGTTTTCCAAGAAATTTATTTTTCATGTAAAGCCATAGTTTTTCTTTTAAACTTCAAAATGCAGAATATTAGTGATTCCAGGAATTTTAAACTCAGAGAGTTTTGACCTTGGACTCTTGCCAGGAATATAAATTATAATACAGATATCCCCACTCTTCTAAATTATCTCCAAAGTTCCAGATTTTATTATAACCAACTATTTAATCTTCCCCCTATCACATTCCCCCATTTTTATCCTTCTCACTCTCTTTCTCTCCTTTTACCCTGTTCATCCTTAAAAGTGTTTTGCTTTTGACTACCACTTCCCCCAATCTGCCTATCCTCCTATCCTGTCTCTTCTTTTCCTCCTTTCTCTTATTTTTCCTTCCTCCTAATCTGTAGGATAAAGTATATTTCTATGCCCAACTGAATGTTTATGTTTTTCCATCTTTGGGCTAATTCTCATAAGAATGGGATTCAAAGACTCCCCCCATTTTTCCCTGCCTTGTAAAAGTTTTATCCTCTTTAAGTAGGGTAATTTACTTCATTCTACCTCTCCCTTCCCCCTTCTTCCAGTGAATTTCTTTTACACCTCTTAATTTTACTTATAAAGTTATCATCCCCTCATATTCAACTTATAGCCATGCCCCTTGGCTACGTATTTCCTTCTAACTACCCTAATAATGAGAAAGCTCTTAGGAGTTATGAAAATCATCTTCCCATGTAGGAATTTTAAAAGTTTAATCTTATTGAATCCCTTATGATTTCTCTTTCCTATTTCCCTTTATATGCTTCTCTTGAGTCTCATATTTGAAAATGAGATTTTCTATTCAGCTCTATTCTTTTCCTCAGAAATGGTTGAAAGTCCTCTAATTTATTTTTTTCCTTTGAAGAATTATAATCAATTTTTCTGGTCAGCTGATTCTTGGTTGTAATTCTAGCTCCTTTGCCTTCCAGAATATCATATTCCTAACCTTCTAGATACTTAATCACAGAAACTGCTAAATCTTATGTAATTCTGAGTATGGATCCATGATATTTGAATTATTTCTTTCTGGCTGCTTGCAGTTGTTTCTCTTTGACATGGAAGTTATGGAATTTAGCTATTATATTTCTAAGATTCTTAGTCATGGACTCCTTTTTAGGAGATGTTTAGTGGATTCTTTAAGTTTCTATTTTATCCTCTGATTCTAGAATATCAGGGCAGTTTTCTTTGATAATTTCTTGAAAAATGATGTCTGATTTAATGTTTTGATCATGGTATTCAGCAAGTTCAATAATTCCTTTATTATCTCTCCTTGATTTATTTTCCACATTAGTTGTTTCTCCATTGAAATTTTTTACACTTTCTTTTTTTAATTATTATTTTGATTTTTCTTCATTGTTTCTTTATGTCTCATGAAGTCATTAGCTTCCACTTGTCCAATTCTAATTTTTGAGGAGGGTGGTTTTGTACCTCTTTTTCCATTTGGCCAGTTCTACTTTTAAATATTTCTTCAGTGAATTTTTGTACATCTTTCTCTACATGTTCATATCTGCCTTTTAGGAGTTCTTTCCTTCAGTGGATTTTTGTGCCTCCTCTTTTTTTTTAACCTTTTGGCATATTTTGTTTTTTTTGTTTTCTTTGTACCAAACTGATTTTTTCATGATTTTCTTATATCACTCTCATCTCTTTCCCCATTTTTTCTTCTACTCTCTTGTTTGATTTTGAAAATCCTTTTTGAGCTCTTCCATGAAATCTTTTGAAGGTCATAAAACCAATTCATATTTTTCTTTCAGGCTTTAAATGTAGCAGTTCTGACTTTGTTGTCTTCTTCTGAGTTTGTGTTTTTATCTTTCTGGTTACAATGGTAGCTTTCTGCTATCAGGTTCTTTTTTGTAGTTGTTGTTGCTTTGTTCATTTTTCTCTGTTATTGCTTGACTTTTAGTTTGAACTTAAAGTTGGCCACTGGGGATGGAAGGGGCACTGTCCTAAGACTCAGGATCTTTTTGCAGCTATTTTTAGAATTAGTTTTAGGCTATACAAGTTTTCAGTTCTTCCAAGATGGTATGATCCAAGGAAAGGGATGTTCTCTACTTTCCTGGTTGGTACTCTTGTCTGTGAGTGATCACAAGCCTGGAATAATGACCAAGGTCCCCAATCCCCTGTAGTTGCTAGATCTGGTATGTTTGGAATCCTACTTGCCCTGAGAGTCACCTAGGACTACTACTTGGATCCAAGAATGATAAATACAAGTTCTATGCACCCAGTTCTATGAAAGGGATAACTTATCTTCTTCTGACCAGTTGTCTGATCCCTTTTTCATCAATGGCTCTAAGTTTTTGAAACTCCTGGTACCATAGCTGATTCAGCCACCCTGAAGTCCTATTCCTAGTTTTCCAGGACACCTGCTTTGGCACAGTCTGGACCACACTATATTCTCACTCTGGTGTGACACATCTTTCCTGCCAACCTCCTAAGTTGTCTTGAGTTAGATAATTATTTCACCCCATCCTTTTATGGGTTCTACTGCTGGGAAGGGAATTTAAAAGTCAAGCAAGTCCCTGTCTTTTCTCCACTATGTTGATTAACTCAATTATTTCATCTTTAAAACAAGAACTTTTATTTTCTCTCTTAACTATGAGAATTAAATAAAATACACACAGCTTAGTATTTTTTCTAGCCAACAAGGTTTTATGGTAGGTAAATAAGGAACAAATAAAGAAGAAGCTTTAATACAAAGCTAACCCCAAAAAAGAGAAATGTCTTTTCAGAAAGTGTAAAGGGGTTCACAAAATAGATTCTCATCATCTGGTATGTTTTATGTCTTATTTCTCAATAAGCTCTTCTGATCCCACTTTGTGACTGTCACTCTTCCTGAGATGGCCTCTTTGTCCTTTTTACCCTTTGCCTTCCTTCTCCTTCTCTGATAACTCAGCTTTTGAATAACCTTTAACCACAAGGCCCTTTGTCAAAAGTGGGTGTATCAGATTGTCTAAGACAAAAGGAGAAAATGATGCTAAGTGTTGGAGGGGATGTGGGAAAATTGGGACACTAATGCTTTGTTGGTAATTGTGAAGTGATCCAACCGTTCTAGAGAACAATTTGGACTATGTCCAAATGGCTATAAAACTGTGTATATCCTTTGATCTGGCAGTGTGACTATTGAGTCTATATTCCATGGACATCATTAAAGAGGGGAAATGTGCATGTGCAAAAAAAGTTTGAAGCAGCCCTTTTTATGATGGCAAAAAATTGGAAATTGAGTGAATGTCATCAATTAGGGCATGATGGAATACATTATGATGTATTATTGGAATAGGATATTATTATTCTGTAAGAAATGATGAGCAGGCTGATTTCAGAAAAGCCCAGAAAATTTATATGAACTGATGATGAGTGAAGTGAGCAGAACCAGGAGAACATTATACACAAGAAAAGCAAGATTATGTGATACACGACTATGATAGATTTAGCTCTTTTCAGAAATGCAGTAATCCAAGACAATTCCAGTAGACTTGAGATAAAAAATGCTATTGGAATCCAGAGAGAAAAAAAAACTGTAGGAGACTGAATTTTCATTGTTTTGTTTCTTTGATTTTTCTTTCTTGTGTTTTTTTTACCTTTTGTTCTGATTTTTTTTCATAATATGACAAAATGTTTAAATTGATTGTACATGTATAATATATATCAGATTGCTTACTGTCTTGAGGAGAAGAAAAGTAAAAAAGGATGGGAGACAAATTTGAAACTCACAAAAATGAATGTTGAAAACTATCTTTACATGTAATTGGAAAAATAAAATACTATTGAGAAAAAAAAGTAGATGTTACGCTTGGGTGTTGGTAGTTCAGTGCCCCATCCAAGTCTTTCTGTTCCTAAGTTAAGTTACATTTTTAAATTTTGATTAATTTTATTTTTAATTTATGTAATAAAGCAAGTCTTTCCATAATATAGTAAATTTTTAAAAATATGATTGCATGAAACTACAAATTTATACAATTTGCTATTTCTCTTTATATATAACAAAGTTAGCATATAAATTTCTTTTTTTTTTCTCCCTTCCCCAACCTAAAGATAGCTATTACTAGACACAAATGTGTGTATATGTATGTATACATGTATCCATGTTTATATAGTAAACTCATTCTATACATACTTCAATTTATCAGTTCTTTCTCTGGATACAGATAGAAACTTCCTTCACATGTCCTTTGTTGCTGATTTGGATATTTAAAATAGTCAAAATGATTTATTTACTCAGTGTTCTTGAAACAATATTGGTGTTACTGTATACAATATTCTCTTGGTTCTGCTCATTTCCAACTTTATTTTTTCATACAAATCAATATTTTTCTAAGATAATCAAGGTCATCATTTTAATAATATAGTAGTATTCCAATCATATAGTACAACTTGTATCATTACTCAATTGATGGGCCTCCCCACAACTTCCAGTACTTTGCCATCACAGAGGGCTGCTATAAGCATTTTAGAGCATGTAGGTTCTTTTCTTTTTTCTCTAATCATCTTTGGAAATACACCAAGTAGTGTCATTGCTGAGTCAATGGTTTAATAACTCTTTGGGCATAATTGCAGATTGCTCTCCAAAAAATTCTTCGTAGTTCACAGATCCACCAACAATAAATTAGTGTCTCACTTCTTCTACATCCCTTCCAACATTTTTTTGCATTCCTTTTTAATCATTTTAGCCAATCTGATAGATATAAAATGTTGTTTTAATTTACATTTCTCTAATCAACAGTGATTTAGAGTATTTTTCACATGACTAAAAATTGTTTTGATTTTTCATTGAAAAATTACTTGTTCCTATTTTTTGATCACATTAACTGAGAAGTGACATATTCTTATAGATTTGATAAAGTTCTTTATATATTTGATATGAGCCTTTTATCTGAAAATCTGCCTATAAATATTTTTCTCAATAAAATCAAGTTACATTTTTTAAAAACAGACTAGCTTATAATTCATTTAAGTATGATTCCTTTCTAGATAAAATGAAGTGGGCTTATAACATTTCTACAGATCCTTCAACAGTATCCAATCCAGTATCAAACTATGAGGAGGACAATATTGAACTTCTGTGAGCTGTTCATTTCAAACACTAAAAAAATTCTATATGTGAAAGAGTCTAGAAATTATCAGTTTAATTCCTTAATGCATAGATATAAACCTTGGCAGAAAAATACTTTAAGTGGGGTGAAAGAATTCCTCTTGTTCTATACAAGACTGCCAGTGGGACACCTCTCATGTCATTCTAGAGGGATATGCTTTAATTTTTTTGGTTTTGTTTTTTGCTGAGGCAATTAAGGTTTTGAACTCAGATCCTCCTGAATTCAGGGCTGATACTTTTTCCACTGCACCAACTAACTGCTTCCATATCCTTTAATTATTTAAAACGGAAAAGAACTAGTGTGAGAGGTTGATCAGGGTACTCCTAATCAATTGATTCTCCCAGATCTCATAATGACATTACTGAGTGTGGATCTTTCTCAGAAAGGGGCAATTCCCATAGGGATGGTTATGTACTGACTCTTTGCAGTGTTTCTAGGATGACAGAGACATTACTGGTAAGTTTTTCTGTGTTCCAACGATAAAAAGTTTATATCAAATAGGATTAACAAATTGAGTCCACTCTCTGTGAACTCTTAAGAGTAAAGAGAAAATCCCGCATTGATTCCTATCCCATTGCCCATGTTTTCTCTCTCCTTTTCTCCCCACCAGGAATAATAGTGACATTAAACATGTTTCAGCAGAAATCCGTGCTTGCCCAGATGAGTCTGAGTCTCAGATAGATTTCTTCTGCTTTCTTCAATGAGCACAAGCTGAGCAAGAGCCAGCAAGGTGAGCAGTGGGTATTCCCAGCTTTGGCAATTGCTTCATGTGCTTGCAGTCTTGGAGTTGGCTATCAGTTCATAATTTCTATAAAAATGCACTTCTCAGAGGGGTGGAACTCAACTACTTGGAGGGGAATGCTGTGGTTACAGAACCAAAAAGAACCCAAGCTGTGCCATGGCTAAAAAGGAATTCTGGATCTTGGGAGTAACTCAGCCAGGCAGCTGAGGGTAAACCGAGACACTTGTCCAGTAGTAGTACAAAGGGAACATTATCTTTTAGGGAAGTATAATAATAGCATTCAAAAAAATTGAATTATGTTGTATCTGTGTTAACATATTTTGAATCTTAAACATCTGAATCTTACTCTTTGAATCTTAAATCATCTGTGGTGAAGGATATAAACCACTCTCATATCTGTTTATATTGCACATTGAATCCCTTTTTCAAAAGGAACTCTTTTTATTACCCTCATTTTGGAAGATTTTAGTCATGAGGGTCGCTAGCTTATTTTTTTTTAATTTATTATTTCCTCTACCTAGACCCAAGGGTTCCTCCCCTCTACCTCATAATTCTAGAGCCTTTGTTGGAGGAAATTTCTTTTGTGACATAGTGACAGAAGAAATAGCCAAGATTAAAAGATTGTTGTGCTAAAAACTTAGTGCTTTTACCCATCTATGATGTAGACTTAGTTCATATGGTGTGGTCCAAATCCTTAACAACTCTTATGGAACTTAGATGTTTTCATAAAAGAGTCAAATACATTTGTAATGAATAAAGCATAAGTTATTTATTACAGCCTACACAAAGTGACGAATAGGGGTGATGGGGTAGAGAAGCAACAAGGGAAGGATGATCCAGAATGATTGAAGGAAGACTGTGTTCAGTACAATGTCCAAGTGCCCCAGGAAGGTAGCCTCTAGACTAGGAAGAAGGAAAATTGGTCTTTTTGGAGAAATCAGTGGCAATCTTGTACAAACAACATCATCAATCATTGTGCAGATGATGCTTTGTTCAAGATGGCTGGGTTAACTTCAAAGCATGACATTCACAAAGATCTATGAAGACTATGAGTTTTATAGCGAGATAAATAAGTTCTTACTTAAGTCTACTTTGTTGGGCTGCTGCAATGAGGAGTGCCTGATATGTCAGAAGGTCTCTGTTAATAAGTTCATAAGTCTACAGAGTCATTGATTCTTGCTCTGCTACTTCTGACAATACATCATTTGAATTCTTTGGACTTTAGTTTCCTTACACATAAAATGAACAGAGTGAACTAAATATTATTTTAATGTCCTATTCAGTTCTTGATATATATCCTATATAAAGTAATGATAAATCTCACAAGACTTCCATTAACCTATATAATCAATTAGCCCATAAGTATTTATAAAACCCTTATTATGTCTGGACATAACAAATAGGGAGTGCAAGCATATAATATGCAAATTTCTAGAAAATGACCCCAAAAATAAAGTGTTAAGGGAAAAAAAAAAAGGTACATGCTCAGTGTCTAAAGCAAAGGTAAAGTGCTGTAAGCCAGCTTTATGGCTCTCAAAGAGGTCCAGAGGTTCCTATTTTTGGAAACTCACAATAAATGTCAAAATGAAATCATAAGTAAGGGCTAATTAGTATATCCTGTAAGGAACTTATACAGCCAACAGAGAAATTTTAAAAAATATTGCTTAAGATAAATTTAAGAAGTCAGGTGCATCATTCAGAGAAAAATTAATTGTTCATCAGAATGAATTAGCATGAAATTTTCAATTGGGCATAAATTTTGCTTTGGTAAAGCTTTTAAAATTTTTTCTGTCTTCTAAAAGTTTGGGTTTTTTGCTTACAATTCAGAGAAATTAGGATAGATTGTAAGTAAGGCACACAGCATTGTGCTAATATGTTTATTTTTTCCATGATCGTCTAAATGGAAGTTAAAATGGGCAAGAAAATTAAATCTAAAAGGGTATTTAAATGCAATTATTCATAATTCAAATTTTATCCAAGAATAAAAGAAAAGGCGCTGTGACAGAGAAAGCAAAATTTAATCAGTGTAAAATTTCACTTGATTTCTAGAAACTTATACTAAAGACCCAAGACTCAAGAGGAAATATATACTCTCTTGCAAATGTACATCTTATTTAATAAATATTTATATTCACCTCATATAATATTTCAATATGTTTCAAATCAAATTAAAAGAGAAAAATTTAAACTTTTTAGCCGAAAGATTTAAAACAAATTCATAGAGTACCCTTAAAATGAATTACTTTTGAAGTCTACTGACAGAAGAGAAAAAGACTTGGATATGAGTTTCTTTTTTCTTTTTTTTTAATTAAAGCTTTTTATTCACAAGGCATATGATGGGTAATTTTTCCAACACTGACCCCTGCATAACCCCCTACCACAAACTTTCCTCTTCTTCTTCCCCATCTTTTCCCCCCACCTGGCAGGCAATCTAATACATGCCAAATATGCCAAAATACATGCAAGATCCAATATGTGTATACATATTCACACAGCCATCCAGTTGCACAAGAAAAATCAGATCAAGAAGAAAAAAAAAAGAAAAATTGAGAAAAAAGAAACAAAATGCAAGCAAATAATAACAGAGAGAGTGAGAATACTGTTGTGTTCCAACCTCTCCCATGGTTTTCTCTCTGGGTGTAGATGGTTCTCTTCATCACTGCACAAGTGGAACTGATTAGATATAATTTTCAAAACATGCTTCAAAGACAATGAAAAAACCCTCAGTCAGCTAAATTGTAAAGACAAAATGAAATTAATGAAAAAATGGGATCAATTCCTATCTTATTTCTTTTAGTTTTTTAAAAATCTTTTACCAAATTTTCTTATCCAAAGATCAGAAAGTGGCTTCATTATATAATCAGGGTAAAAAAAAAAGGAAAAAAATTCCTTAGCTGTAGAGAATGTGGGGAATATGAATATGGATAGAGGACTAGTCCTGAATTTAGGAGGACCTGAATTCAAATCTAGCCTCACATATTTCCTAATTATGTGATAAGGTAAATCACTTAATCCTAATTGTCTCCCCCAAAAAAATTTTTAAATTACATTAAACAAATAAGTAAACTGAGCTCTAAGGAAGTTAATTTATCCTAATAAAATGTATCAAAATAGGTAATAGAAATTATAGGCAGGATATGAACCCAGAATCTCCGACACCAAAATCAGTTTTCTTTTACTTGGACCACACTTTCTCCAGATGCCCCTAAATGTATAACACCAGAATTATTGCTACAATATGCTTTTATGTGAATCATATTCCTGATCTCCTTCAACAACGCTGGGAATTAGCTATAAATCTGAGCTCACAATTCCCAGCAGAAATAAATCTATCTCTACTGTACCCTAAGGAATTTTCTTTCACTGAAAGCATACCACTATTATTCTTACTCCCCATCAAAAGCCTAAAAACATTTAAAGATTGCATCTCTTTTAAACTGTTTTCTTAAATACTGTTTCTTGAATATTCCCACCTTCTGATAATTTCCCCTATTTCCCTTTCTCAGTTCTAAACTAACAATGGTTTAGGTTTAAAAGACCAAAGATTAAAAAAAAAAAAAGAGCAAAGATTCCTGGATTTGGAATCAGAAAAAGTTGTATTCAAATCAATCAAATTTCACTCCCTTTCACTTAAAAGTTGATTGATCTTGGGCAGGCAAATCTCTTTTAACCTAGTTGCATTTCAAAGTAATTCATTTGAAAACTATGGATTAAATACGGTCCTGGAGTGAGAGGACCTGGTTTGAAATCAAATCTTAAATGCTTACTATTTCTGTTTTTTTTTAGGCAAGTCACATAGCCTGTTTCTTTGTTGGGGGATAAACTACGTAGTCTTTGAGACCCCTTTCAATTCCATGACTCTATGAATCTAAATATAAACCTTACAATTTGTATTGATGGAGGGAGATTCCAGAGTGAGAAATCCTCTTTACTAAGGAAACATAAGCCTTTCATATATTTATTTATTACTATTTGACAGTTCCATCTAGGAGAAAGATCACTGGCCTTAATTGGTCTTCCAACGATTGGTTTGGCAAGTATTTTTAGACCAATGCATGACTCTAGTCAAGTCTAAAAACATTAATGACAATACTGGAGCAGAAGAAATAGGAAGAAAAACTTTTCTATCCAAAAGATACCCAAAGGAGAACTTTCTAGAATTATAGTTCTCAATCAGTTGTCTCTGGATCCTTAGGAGTCCACAAAGCCGAATTTATTTTTTATAATAATGCTTAGTGTTATTTATTATTAAATTACTCCTCCCTCGTCCACCAGCATTGCTGGACACTAAAGATAATTGGAAAAATATCTAAAATTATGCCCTTTCCTCACTAGTTTTTTTGTTTTAGAAAATATAGTTTTTATAAAAATATTTTTATGTTAACATATGAGTTCATCATTGTTTTTAAATTAATTAAATAAATATTTTTAAGTTTGATCAGCTTTAAATTCTAATATGGCAAGTATTGATAAATGTAACATTCATAAACGAAAGTTCTTTGTGGTCCTCAATAATTTTTAAACATAGGAATGTATCCTGAGATAGATAAAAATGGAGTATTAATGTTCTATATCAGATGGAATTATTAGATTTCCATTTTTACCCCTGTAGAATTAGGACTCAATGATAAAGAGTTAAAGTGTGGAGCAAGGAAGCAAAGGGAACAAGAATTCTAATGCCTACAACAAAGTTTCCCTTAATCCACTGCATGTATTAATACAATATGCAAATAAACCTTTTGAAAATTTAGATTAAGAAGGGAGCTACGTACTTTTTCCCCAGAGATGGAAACACTTAAATCTTAGATAAAATGCTTTACATAATTCTTGCTTCTATTGTACTAATGCTACCTCTAGATGAACTTTGGAATTCCATATTACCAGCACTCAGCTTGTTCTCTCTTCTGCCTGCATATTTGTATTACAAGTATTATATATTAAATAGATAATCTAAAAAATTATTCTTCCACTACTTTATATATTTGATTGTTATAAATTAATTCTCCTTACCAAGGTTAATCCCCCATTCAAACAATATAATTCTAAACCATCCTCCCCAACAGATTGTCCCTCTATCAGCCCCTTCTTTCATTTATTTTCAGTCTCTTCCTGTCTGTTCATTTCCAACTGCTTACACCAAGCCCAGGTTGCCTCTATCCTTAAACAATCTCATTTGATCCTTCTGTCCCAGCTAACTAACATCCTATTTCTCTTCTCTTCTTAAAGCTAAACTGCTTCAAAAGCCATCTACAATAGGTACTTCTATCATCTCTCCTTTCACTCTCTTGTTGTTGTTGTTATTCAGTTGTATTAAACTCTTTATGACTCCTTTTGGGGTTTTCCTTTCAGATATTGGAATGATTTGCCATTTCCTTCTCCAGTTCATTTTACAGATGAGGAAACTGAGGCAAACGGGGTGAAATGGCATAGCCAGAGTCACACTACTATATATTTAAGGCCAGATTTTAACTCAAGAAAATGAGTCTTCATGATCTTAGACTTGACACTATCCTCTGGGCCACCTAGCTATCCTTTCCTCTTTTCTTAACCCTTTACAATCCAGCTTTTGATGTTATAATCCACTAAAATTGCTCTCCTGGGGCAGCTAGCAGTGAATAGAACAGAGTCTGGATTCCAGAAGACCTGAGTCTAAATCCAGCATCATACATTTAATACTTACTAACTGTATGACTGGGCAAGTCATTTAATCCTAATAATTACCTTTCAAAAAATTGCTCTCTCCAAAATTGCTAATGACTTTTCGTTGCCAATTTCAATGGCCTTTTCTCAATCCTCATTTTCCCTGATCTCTCTGCCCTCTTTGACACTATAAAGCACTCTTTCCTCCATGATGTTTTCTTCTCTTTAGGTTTTGAGGAGACTATTTTTTCCTGAATTTCCTCCTACCTATCAGATATCAGTTTCTGGGTCCCTTTTGCTTGATTTTCTTCTAGATCTTATCCTTTAACTGTAGAAGAAACTCTGGGTGCTGCCCTGGATCATCATCTGTTCTAGATTACTTCACTTCGTGATCTTCTTATCAGTTTCCATGTATTTAATTATCATCACTAGGCTGATGATTCTCAAATCTATCCTGCTACAAATTTTCAACTCATCTTCAATCTTCCATTTTCCATTTACTTTCAAACTGGAAGTCCAGTAGACTTCTTAAATTCTTCTCCTATATACTTCTCTTGGTGATCTTATTAGTTTTATGTGCTTAATTACCATTACTATTCTGATGATTCTCAAATCTATCTATCCTGTTGCAAATTTTATGCTCATCTTCAATCTTCCATTTTTCTTTTCTTTCAGATATCTCAAACTGGAAGTCCAGTAGACATTTTAAACTCTTCTTCTGTATTACTTCACTTCTGATTTCATCAGTTACCATGTATTTAATTATCATCACTAGGCTGATGATTCTCAAATCTATTTATCCTAATGCAAATTTTCTGTTTATCTTCAACCTTCCATTTTCCATTTCCTTTAAAAAAACTCAAACTGGAGGTCCAGTAGATATCATAAACTCAATATATCCAAAAGAGAATTCATTTTCTTTCCTAAACCTTGCCCACCTCTAACCTTCCCTGCTACTGTAGAAGGCAACACTATTCTCTAAGTCCCTTAGACTTAAAACCCAGGGGTCATCCTGGATGCCTCCCCATCTTTCACTCCCCCACCCTAATTCAATTTATTGCCTTATCAACATCTCTCCAATACATTCCCTTCTTTCTTCTGACACTGACATAACTCCATTGCAAGTTCTCATTATCCTCGATTATTGCAATATCGATGTCAATATCGATTATTGCAATATCTTGCAAATGAGTCTGCCTGTCATAAGCCTCTCCCATTCTCCATTCAGCCACTAAAGTGGTTTTCCTAAAGCAGAGATCTGATCATGTCATATATAACTTACCTTTCCCATAAACTTAAAGGGCTTCTAAGAGCAATTACAAAATGCTCTGTTTAGCATTTAAAGGCCTTCACAATATAATCCCTTCTACCTTTCTTCTGATACCTTACTCCCAGACATGTACTTTTTGATCCAATGGCACCAGCCTTCTGGCTATTCCACTAACAAGACTTGACTCAGGGCACTTTCTCTCCCCATCCCTCATGCCTGAAATGCTCTTCTTCCTTCACTCTACCTACTGACCTCCAAGGCTTCTTTTAAGTTGCAACTAAAGCTTCACCTTCAACTAGAAGACTTCAACTCTTCTTAATTTTAATGCCTTCTTTCTATTATTATTTCCTATTTATTCTATTTATAGTTTACTTTGTATATATTTATTTGCATGTTCTTTCCTTCACTAAATTATAAATTGCTTGAGGGCAGGGTTTTCTTATACCTCTTTTTTTTTTTTAATCTCCAATGCTTAGCACTCTTCCTGGCACATAGTAGGTATTTAGTAAATGTTAATTGATTTATTGATTAATAGGTATGCTAAGATTTTTTCTAAAGAATATTACATAATCAGTAAAAGTGTTTGCTTAATTAAAAGTAGTAAACATTAACATATAAAATACAAAATAATCAGGAAAAGGAGAGAAGAGAAGGTAAGGGAGAGAGAAAGGGAAAGAGAGGGAGAGGGAGAAGAGAGGACAGGAGAGTAAGTTTACTTCATATTAATTTTCACATGCATCTTCTCCATTCCTCATATTAATAATTTCCTATTACTCTATTTAGCCACTCCTTAATTAATAGTTTATCTTTTTTCTTTCCAATTCTTTGCTAATCAGCTCTTTTTGTAGTGACAAAGAATTGAAAAATGAATGGATGCCCATTAATTGGGGAATGCTGAATAAATTATGGTTTGTGAAAGTAAGCCATAATTTGCTCCTTATCATTTTATGAGGCAATGTAGCTTATAATCTTCTACGATGCTTCTTCATAATATTTTATAAACAAATTAGGACCAGCATTTCATGATGCAAGTTACCTGACTTCATCTCCCTTCCCTTCCCCTCTCCCCTTCTCTTTCCTTGCAACTTGATTAGCCTCAATTTCCCAGCTTCAGGTTCTGGTTCTAGGGACATAAAAGTTCCATCTGTGGTCTCTCAGACTTGATGGATACCTAAAAGCACTTGACTTGCAATATTCTGATGACTCTGACTGCACAACTTTCCAAACAGAGACTAAGGGTACATTATCCATGAAAGGTAAGTACCACTCTGTCATGGTACTTACTGTTCATCCTTGCTGTACTTAAATCAAGTAAATCTCTTGTTTAGTGACTCCTGAGTGCCTCATTTCTTCCAGCATCTAATCTGAACTAGAGGATAATGGGATTACATAACTAAAACACAAGTTCATATTCCATACTGATGTTTGGAAATAAGTTTGATTACTTCTTTTAGTCTCCTCATTAATTAAGTGACTTACATTGGTCAAATCTCTATTCAAAATCATTATTAATCGATGTCAATATACATATATACATATATCTTCTATTTGGGGGTATTAGTTACATATTTAAATAGGTTTGCTGGAATTGTTTTAATTGCACATCATATCTTTTTCTCCATTTTATTCTTTCCTCCAGTTTTATATTCATTTTTAATTCTTTTTCTTTAATAAATAAAATTCTATATACAGGCAGCAGATTTGGAAATGAAGAAATAATTCCCACATTACTAACTAGTCATTTCCTATTGGATGAAATAGAGTACATTTCATGTTTTAACATTATTTCTGATTTTTTTTTTTCTTGGAGAAACTCTTCACACTATACGCGTATAGCTTCTGTATAGCGTTCAAACCTTTGACCTTTCTCATTCCTGAATTGGGTTTTCTCAAGTTTTCCCTACTGCTTTCATTTATGCTGAATTTTGCACAGACGTGTTTTAGTATCCGCGGGAGACACCTGTCCCATCAGGCAGCATGCATGGTCCTAAATGCACCAGCGGGCATCCTTATTAAGAGCATTGGTATGAGCAGGGGCTTTAACGTGCTATTTACACAAACCACAAGGTGGCACCAAAAGCTTGAACTACACCAGCTCATTATCAACTGAGTAAGACCAGATGTAGCTTCCACTCTTCAAGGGTTAGGGTTAGGGTTAGGGTTAGGGTGAACTTAGCAGAACTCCGGGTTTGCATTCCAATGTAAGGATGTGAATTAGTTCCCTCAGAACTACAACTTTTCAAACTTCTTTAGCCTCCATTATTCTTTAAACCCAAGGATTTAACTAAATGTTTGAGTAAATGAAATTTACTAAAAGAATTTCTAATTCCTACCCTTTTCTGTATCCTGTCACTGAGCAAGTCTTCGGGAAATTAAGGAAAAGGTCACATGAAATTTTAACAGGATGCAAAGAAAAACTAAAGGTCAGGAATATGGAATGCTTCTCATAAAAAAGAGGTTTATCAAATCTATATATATATGATCTAACCCAGAAAAATCGAATCTAGCTTGTGAATCTAGCTTTGCTTTTACCAAGCGAAGTAAAATTGAGACAAGTTCAGTCAATAGACAATAAACATTTTAATATCGTGCTGTCATTGTGCTAGGTTGAGGATACAAAGAAAAGCAGAAAATAATCTGTATCTTTCTTCATGAAATTTATAATTAAATGGAATTGACTGATAATTGATATAGATTGATATGTGGGTATGGATAAAAAAGGCCAAAATTGGCTGCCAAACATTTTTTCTCTCTTTTTAAAATTTTTCTTACTAATACTCTTAAGACTTGAATTAATAGGATGGTTGATTTGTTTCTTAGGTTTTCTCCTCCTATCTTGACACATTTGTAAATTTGTTAAATTTAAATTGTGTTACATGTTAAGTTTATTTTTTTTTATTTTTTTAAATAACTTTTTATTGATAGAACCCATGCCAGGGTAATTTTTTACAGCATTATTCTTTGCATTCACTTCTGTTCCGATTTTTCCCTTTCCTCTCTCTCCGCCCTCCCCCAGATGGCAAGCAGTCCTTTACATGTTAAATAGGTTACAGTATATCCTAGATACAATATATGTGTGCAGAACCGAACAGTTTTCTTGTAGCACAGGGAGAATTGAATTCAGAAGGTATAAATAACCCGGGAAGAAAAACAAAAATGCAAGCAATTTATATTCATTTCCCAGTGTTCTTTCTTTGGGTGTAGCTGCTTCTGTCCATCCTTGATCAATTGAAACTGAATTAGCTCTCTTTATCAAAGAGATCCACTTCCATCAGAATACATCCTCATACAGTATTGTTGTTGAGGTATATAATGATCTCCTGGTTCTGCTCATTTCACTTAGCATCAGTTCATGTAAGTCTCGCCAGTCCTCTCTGTATTCATCCCGCTGGTCATTTCTTACAGAACAATAATATTCCATAACATTCATATACCACAATTTACTCCATCATTCTCCAATTGATGGGCATCCATTCATTTTCCAGCTTCTAGCCACTACAAACAGGGCTGCCACAAACATTTTGGCACATACAGGTCCCTTTCCCTTCTTTAGTATCTCTTTGGGGTATAAGCCCAGTAGAAACACTGCTGAGCTTAGTTCCAAATTACTCTCCAGAATGGCTGGATGTGTTCACAATTCCAACATCTTAAGTTTTAAACTTTTCTCCTCCTTCCTTTCTACCCTATACTAGAGATGGCCACCATTTTACACAGACCTATATATGTTAAAACTCCTACTATGCATATTTCTGTTTATCAGTTCTTTTTCTGGAAGTGGATAGCACCTTACTTCATAGGTCCTTTGTAATTGTTTAAAATATTTATTCTCAGAATAGCTTAGTCATTCACAATTATCTTTCAAACATTATTGCCGTTACTATACACATTGGTCACTTTGTTTTGCTCACTTAACTTTTCATTATTTCATGCAAGTCTTTCCATCTTTTTTTTTTCTCTAAAACCAACCTGTTCATCATTTCTTACACCATAGTATTCCATCACAATTTGTCATTGTGACAAATTTTATCATTTGTCACAACTTATTTAGAAGGGCATTTTTTCAATTTCCAGTTCTTTGTCACCACAAAGAGGACTAATGTAAAATATTAGAACATATAAATTATGTTTCTTTCCCCAGTCACCTTAGGGAAAAAAAAACTATTATTAGATCAACAGGTATACACAATTTTATAATTCTTTGAGCATAATTCCAGATTGTACTTTAAAATTGTTGGATTAGTTCACAGTTCTACAAACTGTTTTTTGACACTCATCCATCATTTGTCAGTCTGTTTCCCCTGCTATCATTTTAGCCAGTCTGATAGGAGTGAGATTATATCTCAAGTTATTTTAATCTGCATTTCTCTAATCAATAATGACTTATAGTATTTTATATCCCCATATATACATATGTATGTATGCATATACATTTTATTTCTTCATTCAAAAGCATCCAAAATGCCTTTTCATATTCTTTGATCATTTTTGACAAAGTTCTCTATAATATTTGAGATAGGGGACCATTATCTGAAAAACTGTGTAATTTCCCCCCAATTTCCTGCTTTCTTTCTAATCTTGACTGCATAATTTTTATTTGTATGGAAACTTTTTTTACTTGATGTAACCAAAATTATTCATTTTATATCTCATGATGCTCTCTATCTTTTCTTTATTTGCAAATTCTTCTCCTATTCCTAAGTCTGATAAGTAATAAGCTCTATGCTCTTTTAACTTACTTATGATATCTGCCTTTATATCTAGATCATGTATCCACTTTGACCTTTCCTTGGTAAATTCTATGAGAGATTAATCTATACCTAGTTTTTGCCAGAATGCTCTCTAACTTTTCAACAATTTTTACCAAATATTGAATTCTTACCCCAAAGCTTAAATCTTTACATTTTTCAAACACAAAGTTAGTATAATCATTTGTTATTGTGTTCTGTTCCACAGATCCACTTTTTTAATTCTTAGAAGTACCAAATGTTTTGGTAATTACTGTCTTTTAATACAGCTTAAGACCAGGTAGTCTTCATTACTTTACATTTTTTTTCCATTAATTCATTTTATATTTTCAATCTTTTGTTCTTCCAAATGAATTTTGCTATTTTCTCTCATTCAAAAATATTTTAGTAATTAGGATAGCATTGAATAAGCAAATTAGTTTATGTAAATTTTTCATTTTTATTATATTAGCTCTTTCCACTCATGAACATTTAATATGGACATAGACAACAATCTAATGGAGAAGTTCAATTATTTAAATCTGACTTTATTTTATAAAAATATTTTATAATGTTCCTCTGGTTCTTATATTTGTCTTGGCAGATATATTCCCATACATTCCCAAATATTTTGTCCCAGTTATTGTTATTTTAAATCTCTATCTCTTCTTGAAGAGTTTGTTGGTGATATGTAGAAATGCTAATGACTTAGATGGATTTGTTTTATACCCTGCTACTTTGGTAAAATTTTAATTGTTTCAACTAGCTTTTTTAATTGAATCTCTAAGATTTTCCAATTATGTTATTATATCATCTTCAAAGAGAGATGGTTTTGCTCATTCTGATTCCTTCCATTTCTTTTTCTTCTTTTATGGCTATTACTAGCATTTCTAATACTAAATTAATTGGTGATAATGGGCATCCATGTTTCACTTCTATTCTTATTGGGAAGGTTCTAATTCCTATTACAAATAATGTTTCCTCGTGGTTTTAGGGTTGAGCTTCTTGTCATTTTAAGAAAAACTCCATTTATACTATGCTTTCAAGTGTTTTTTAATAAGAATGACTGTTGTATTTTGTCAAAAGCTTTTTTCTCCCCACATCTATTAGTCTTGTCTACCAAAGTAGACATTTCCATTTCTTTACTTTGAATTGTAGTTAAGCAGACAATCCATCTTATCTTCAGTTTATAATAAGATATGACTGAGTCTCTAATTACATGCAAAGCATTCTTTTTAAAGTATTTAATTCTTTTAACTAATTAATTTATTAAAAGTAATTTCCATATGTTATTCCTAAGGAAGATGACAAGTATAATTCCTACCTCTTGATGTTCTTATTTCATTTTTTCCCTCTCATCTTTTGCTCCATGTCACTCCACTCATATCCCAATTTATAACCTGAATCAGAAATTCGTGCCAAGCATGGGGCCTGCAAAGAGAACAAGAATAATATGATTTCATTATACCACTGGTCTTGTTAGCTATCAATATATGTTTTCTCATCAATTCAATTCAAAAACATTTATTTGGGTCCTACTCTATAAAAGACACTATTGTAAAAATCCCTTCCCTCAAGGATTGAGATCCTCTATTACAGAATAAAACTGTTGGATAACTATACAACCTACTAAAATTAAATACAGATGTGTTTTTGATAAAATATATATGAATTACAAGTATACAGAAAATAGGAAAAATAACCAGTGATTATCAGAAAACCAAATGGGAAAAATAGCAAGTGATTATTAGAAGAGAATATTTTTGTTATAGAAAGATTAGTAGAATTCACAAAACTGGAAGAGACATTAGAGATTGTCTGGTTCACCTCCCCTGGATTTCAGACAAGGAAACAAACATTTTCCCTGCAAGAGTTCTTTAAATGATAATTTCCTCTTCTGCTCAACAAAAGTTCAATTTTGCTCCACCTTTCAGAAACACAGCAATCAACTATGCACACAATAATATATGGACAATCAGTAATGTTTGCACTACTAACCTGATGAGTTGGTTATTTTACAATATATAAAATGTATAACTAAGGATGACATTAGTTTTTCATGTTTCCCCTTTATTTTTCCATTTATATTCTAGATATTCACTTTATAATTCAACCCAGTTATAACTCTACAAGGTCCAAAGCAAAAAGCTAGAAAAGTGAAAAACTCTATGTATCAAATTATCTGTTTGACTTTTTCTCTTTTAACTAAGTTTTAGACAAAATCTATGTAGATAAGAGCTGTGTAACCATTATTTTGAGTGGAGGGGGCAATATAGAAATAAGACTATTTTGCTCTGTAGAAACATATTTGTAATTAAGATAAAAATCTTGAATATGTTACTTCCGTGAGAGGCGTTTTCTTTCCATTGTCAACTCATCTAAAAAGTTAAACTTTCTAGCAAATATGTCTAAAAACAATGTGAACATGCAAGTACATGATTTTTAATATTGAGAAAGCAGAATAGCACGTTGTTATCAACCTATGTAATGGAATTCTAATGCAAAGATGAGATGAGATGTGTGATTTTATTCATTCAAGGAATTCTCAATTAGGAAACTTCTTAAACCAATCCCCATCTGTGCCATCTATTGCCTAGAGCATTTGTTTTGACTTATCTGAGATCACAAATCCAGTATAAATCAGACACAGTACTTAAACCCAGGTCTTCCTAACTCTGAGCCTGGTGCTTTATTTATGATATACTGCCTCTATTCAATCTCAATACAAAATCTATAGATAGAAAATAATGGTCTATTTAATATCACCCGATATTCTTTAAAAATCCTAAGCTTTCAAAGATTTTAGGACTTGAATTATGGGAAAATAAAATTGAAAATTTGGATTTATTATATATAACCAGATTGAAGAATCCCTAATGGGTAAGACTGAATGGAAATAGGCTGGAGAAAGGTGTGTGTGTGTGTGTGTGTGTGTGTGTGTGTGTGTAGAAAGAGACAGAGAAACAGAGATCTGGAACAATTGACAACTCCACTAACAATACAACGTTCCAATTTTCCCACATACTCTCCCATATTTAACTCTTTCTTTTTCTTTTTCTTTTTTTTCTTTTTTGTTATATTGGCCAATTTGATTATGTATGAGGTTATATCTCAGAATTATTTTAATTTGTTTTTTTTCTGATTAAAAGTGAATTAAAGCACTTCTTTATGTCTATAGATAGCTTTGATTCATTTGAAAATTACCTATTCATATCCTTTGACTATTAATCAATTTTGAAATGGTTTGTATTTTTATAAATTTGACTCATTTCTCTCTGTAATTGAGAAATGAGGCCTTTATCAGAAACATTTGCTATAAATATTGTTTTTCAGATTTCTGTTTCCCTTTTAACTTTGGTTGCATTTGTTTTGTTTATACAAAAGCTTTTTAATTTAATAAATCAAAATTAACTATTTTTTTATTTTGTAATGATCTCTGATTTTTCCCTTCCCTTTCTACTCTCAGTAGACTATTCCTTGCTTTTCTAATTTCTTATGATGTCACCCTTTATTTCTAAATCATTTACCATTTTGAAATTATCTTGATATATGGCATGAGGTACTGGTTTATACTTTGTATCCTTTTGTTTTACTGATAGCTTTCTTATCAAGAAAAAGTGAAGATTCCCAGATTTTTGAGTGAATTTTTATGATCAATTTAGGGTAGAACATGAATAGATGAAGCATAGGCTAACAGGCATAGTTGGGTTGCATTCTTCCTCATTGGAGAAATCATGATGAAGTTCATAGATCTATTTGAATATTTGAATTTTTATAAATTTACAATAGTGCCAATTTACCTCTTTTAAAATAAATAAAATACATTTATTCCTGATATTTCCACTGATAGACTAATGCCCCCATGATCCAAATTTTACCTACCTGATAATTCTGCAGTATACTTAATTTTTTCCCAATTCATAGACTCTGCTTTGAAGTAAGAATGAACTTAGAAATCATCTTGTACAATCTCTTCATTCTTCAAATGAGAAAACTGAAGCCTAAAAAGTATAGGTAGAGACTCATCCAAGTTGAAAGTAGGGGTAAATAAATAAGATTTAGGATTTCAAGTGAGGATCCCTGTCTCCAAATCCAGTGCTCTTTCTACTAAAATACAATTCCTTTGGTAGGTAAGAGAAAATAACATCTAACTTGATGATTAATTTAATTTGTCTTTATGATGTTCTAAGATGATCATTTGCTATGCCTATCATAGTCTGAGAAAGAGCAACTGCTTCAAAAGTTGCATTGGCTTTTGGTAGATATGGAGATTTCCTATATAATCATCAAATCTTCAGAAAAGGAGAAGAAACAACTTCCACTTTAAAAACCAGTTTATTTCGGAATAGAGCTAAATCAAATTTATAAAGACTTTATAAAAACCAAAGGAAATAGATGCTCCCTAGCAATTAAGAATGTAACACATGGATGGCGAATCCTTGAGACTAGATCAAAATTTGGTTAAAAACCTGGGGATTATTTGTAAAGAAGGGAAGCTAGTACAAATGAGTAAGGAAATGACAGCAGAAGAAGAGAAATAATAGAAAGACACTCTTTTGCAGTAGATTTTTTTATCCTTGTAGGAAGCAACAGCCCATTCACCATACAAATGAAAACAAATGTATGCCATGAAGAACTATTTTTAAAGCAGTTTCTCAAAATGGCCATAGGAGGAGGGATATGTTTAGCTACAAATAAGGATATGGCAGGATTAATAGATTGTACTTATCAAATGAAGAAGATATGATTAGGACAGGCTCAAATAGTGACAAAACTTTATTCTTCCTTTTAAGATAAGCAGAAACTACTGAGAGGTCCATAACAAATTTATGATAAAGAACATTAGCTCAGAGACTAAATATGTACTCTGCCCAGAGAAGAGAGGGCCTGGTCTCTAAAAAGCTTGTAATAATAACTTCAGAAGTCAAGACTGGAATTATAGCAATAATAACTTCAGGGGGAAGAGACCATAATAAAAATTATGACCAAAAAAAATTATGACACAAAATGAAAGAGACACTCTGAGAGAGGAACACTTAACAAGTGTTTGGTGGATTTGATTAGAATCTTTAGTGTTTCAGTGCGTCTATAATATGGATATTCCTCCACAGCTAAGACAAAGGAAAATATAGAGTTATAATTGGAAAATCATGATCAGATTTAATGGATCTTAAGAGAAAGTCTAGCTTCCTCCCACAGAGACCAAGGGATAATGAACACTTCCAACCTCCTTTACCTTGAAGCAGACCAAGACTAATTCAAGCCCTGATTTCACCATAGTCAGTGGTTTCCTTGTTAAGTTCCAATGGGGAATGTAGCTTGTGGGAAGGAGAGGCAATCCCTCCTGTCTGGGAATTAGCCATTCATATTGTAAGGGTTGAAAAATCATATGTTGGCTTTATTAGTCACTGACTCACAAGTATCAGATACAGTAAGAAAAAATAAGTAAACACCCCCAAATCAAACCTAGATAAATGCTTTCAGGAAATCTGATACTCCAGGCTAACATAAGAAAGACTAAAAATTGTACATTGACCAGAGGACCCATAGCAAGTAATAGCCATATTGGAATTAGATGAAGTAATGATTGGGATGGATTTACTAGGCAAAAACTTTTCTTTGTGGTGAAAATCTAAAATCAATTTTATATTACAGTTAAAAAGGCACTATTTGATGCAGTGGTGTCATCTTCCCTAAAATGAATTGTAAATACCCTACATTATAAAATCAAAAGAGAAGGTAAAGAAATCACTGCCATTTTGGAAGAATGTAATAGAGCAAAAAGTAATAATTAAGGGGGGAATAATTCCTTATAACTCTCTATTGTGACTGAGAAAGACGTTGAGAAGTGAGTGGAGATTTATAGTAGATTATACTAAAATTGAACCTATAAAGGCATCCCTCTAAAATACTTCAGACATGATTGATGAAACTCAAAGACTTAATTGACTTAGATTTTTAGCTATAGATGTTCTTCTATATATTTTTCAATATGTTCTTCTCATTTCTAGTGTTGATATTATCTAGAAAGTGATCTAAAATCTGACTACTATTATGGAGTCATCTAATCATACTAATATTATCTAGTAGGTGATCTAAAATCTGCATTATCATACTAGTAGCATATCATACTATTATGATCTAATCATCTAATCTGTAATAAATAGCACTAAGTCTTTTTATGAAGGAAGAAGTAATGAATGAAGAGATAAAGAATTGTACTGGTATAAAGGAAATGTAAATAAACACTGAGTAGATATTCTTTGAAGTGTTTATGGGGAGATATGCTCAGGAAAATCACAAATTGAAAAAGCAGGAGTCAGTTGCCATCTGTACCTATGAGGAAGTACTCTCTTGAGTAATACCTATATTATAGATCCCACTGAAGCAATGAGGATTCTAATCAAATCCACCAAGTATTTGTTAAGTACCTACTAAGTGCAAGGAACTGGAAAAAAAAAAATAGTTCCTGCCTTCAACAAGCTTAAGTTTTCAGTCACTTTTTTAAAATTATCTACACTTAAGATTAATAACAAAGCACAATAATTTATCTGTTCTATTTACTGCATTTTGGTATTGAAATGATTTCAAAGTTATACTATAACATTTTCTTGAAACGAATAAGCCATGACAAACTGATATGCTTGAGGTTTTTAAAGTTTTTTTTCATACTTTTCATCTTTTAACTCTTTCTCATTATTTTAGTATGTTGTAAAACATGAAGCATTCACTCCATATTTGCATGTTCAAATTTTGGTACATCAATATAGAGATTGTCTGTCTGCTTGCTTCTACCTGTCTTTGTCTTTGCTTCTATTTTTATTTTTTTAATTAAAGCCTTTTATTTTCAATATATATACATGGAAAATTTTCAATATTCACCCTTTTACAAAACCTTGTATTCTAATTTTTCCTTTCCCTTTCCTCTCCCCCATCCCTTTCCCTAGATGGCAAGTGATCCAATATAGGTTTTTCTTCTATTTTTATCTCTCTGTCTCTCTCTCTCTCTCTCTCTCTCCCATTTGTCTCATCCCCTCTTCCCCTATCTCTGCTTCCCCTTTTCTACCTCCATCTATACCCTCACCTCCAATTAAAAAAAAAGAAACCCTAGTATATAATTGGAACTAAGTCAATAAATACTTTAAATTTAACTACAGAATTTGATCTTCCATTTATGGACATTTTTCTTTTAAATGAGGCAGATTTTATGAGTATTGTGAGAATTTGGAGAAAGCACCCAGAAAACTGTATTTTTCATTATTATGATACAACTAGTTCAATGTCAATTAAAAATTGGAAATTTTTATTTTCCCTCCCTCTTTGAGTCTAAAGTGTCATTCTTATCAAGTATCCGTGAATAGAAATGTCATGTACTTTTCTTTCAATTTTCTTCTCTTTGCATAGAATAGATATTCTTTTCATTCACATAGTTTCCTATTTCTCTATAATATTCTTACTTTAAAATGGTCCATGAATAAGGGGTTTAGGCTATTTGAATGGTATTACTTACATTTAGGGGTTTCTATTTTTTTTTTCCTTTTCAAGAGAACAGTAATGATCAAGCAGTTTGAGTTTTGTCTTAGATCACTAACATCTAAGGAGTATTCTTGCTATCCATGAAAGCCCTATGGCCTGCCAGCCCCACTTGAAAGATATACATGAAATTTCCTGCCCATCTCTTGGTGCTTGCCTTTTCTCCATTTCTCTACTGCACCTTACCTCACTCCTGTTTCCCCACTCCCCTTAATTTCTAGAGTGCATTTGTATATAACCAGAATATATTATAATGTATCTTTCCCTCCCACTCCTCAACTAAAGAATTAAAAATGGATTATTCTCAGGTAGCAAAAAAAAAAGGACACTAGGAGGGGAAAAGATTTAAAATTGGAAAGACTTCCATTGCCATGTAGTCCAAGATCTCATTTATAGATGATGAGACTGAGTTATAGAGAGTTTAAATGACTATCCAAGGTCATATGATTATTAAGCAATAAAGGTAGAGTCAAAAAGAGTGAGGAGTTAAAGGCAGAAGAGAAATGTATTGTTTCCAAAGGTAAGCTATCAAATGTTTAACAGCCATCATCCAAAAAAAAGTATCCACTATACTTTTATTTTTATTTTTTTATTTTTTTATTTGTTATATTTATATATATTAAATTCATAAAATTTATTTATTATTTTATACTTTTAAGATTAATCTGTACTATTATCACTTTTTATGTCTAGATAGTCAACAAAACAATAAACTAAACTTTGATAATTAGTTTGTTTATTTCTGAGACATAAATGCTCTAATTGAAAACTGAACAATTGAACTAGCTCCAGAAGACCTATGATTGTTTTACTCTTTGTCTTCTCTCCGCATTAGCTGGTATCAAGAATCTGAATGAATGTTGATGAAACATTTCAAATTCAAATCAATTAGGACCAAGTTTAGAGGGTTAAAGTGAATTCTATTTTATGTAGATTGCTCCCAAGATGCCTGTTTAAAAACACTTCCTTTCTCCAAAAAGAAAAACAAAAAGAAAATAGGTTTATTGGAGGGGAAGAATGAAAGAGCAAGATTGGAGATTAAATACTAGCATACTGATTGAGCTTCTGAGAAGATAGCTAAGAGAGAAAATGGTCTTCCTTATTCTAGACATCTTATGTACTGTCTATGTTCTTGGCTACTTCTGCAAGAGCAAAAGGTCTGTTACCTAGAAGAATGAGTCTAAAGGCAATTGACTTGTTATTAACCCATTCCCCAGCTATGTATATGATATCACCTGAAGTTACTTTGGGAGAAATAGATTCCTTAGGAAGGGTTTTTAGGGAAATGGTGTCACCAAAAGAAATGGAATTTAATTCAATGCAAATGTCCAGAACACAGCTTTTTAACCTGTGATCTATGACCTTTTAAAAATTGATAACTATATTTTGATAATTATATTTCAATATAATTGGTTTTATTTATAATCTTATGCATTTTATTTTATATATTTAAAAACATCATTCTGAGAAGGTGACCAAAGATTTCACCAGACCCTCAAAGAGGTCTGAGACAAGAAAAACAGTTAAAATCCATGGTTTCATATAAATAGATTGGGTTTTTTTCCACATTTGGTAAATTACAACTATATTTGACCTCTGCAAGGGAGCATATTAGATCAATAGGACTGGGGGTAAATTCTACCTTTCATAGGGACAAAAGGAAGGGAAATTATAAGAGTTGAAAAGTGATAGAATGAGTTTAGGCTTACAGTTGCACATGAGTGTAGGGGGGAGATAGCAGAGGGAAGAAGTTATGCCTTGCGTAATAATTATGGGTAGAAATGAAGGAGGCAGGCTGTTGGGTGGGAAGTTACTTGAAGGGACATGTTAACAATAGATGTGTGGGAAGTGGAATAGGGAGAATTGAGCACTGAAATGAGAAAAGCTACTATTTTTTGTTTTCCATTCAGCCCATTAGTTGTCATCTAACATTACTTTTTTAAAACAAAACTAGGAAAATTATTAAGCTAAATGATTTCATAAATTATGTAAAGCATTATCTCCAAAGAAACTAAACAAAAAAAGCCAAATAAAAAGGAAAAAAAAACAATTCAATCAAATCTGACACTTTGTTTCTTTGGCAATTTGCCTCTTCTTCCCCCACTAAAAAAAATTCTGGCTGAATTAGAAACGTAGGAAAACCAGGGTTATAGAAGAAATATTGAACCAATCCCACACTTGGATAACATAAACAAAATCCAGTAATTGAGGTTTATCTTCCATTGTGTTATAATTAATTCATTTGTCACTGAGGGGAAAAGGAAGAGAGGATAGGCAATTTTATATTAAAATGCATTGAAAATTCATGGCAACAGCAATGTAAATTTGTACTACATAGTTTCATACAGCATGATAGTTTCCATTGAGATCTTATAAGCCCACTAAAGCAATCAATGCATGAATGGATTAAATAAAAAAATTAGTGGATGCTTACCATGTAATACAAATATAAAAATTAAGCTAGCCCTTGCCCCTAAGGAGCTTATATTTCAATAACAATTGATAAGGAAAATAAATAGTCAGAGAAGGGTGATTTGGTTGGGAAAGACACAAGAGTTGTAAGAGGAGCCATAGGCAGTTGATAAACACATACACCTTTTCCAATAACAATCACAGCACTGATTTGAGTACTATTCCAGATTTGGAAAGCATGAAGGGGAAGGGGAAGTATACGTACAGAGACATGGAAGACTGAGAGGTCCAATGCTCCAGAGGTTTGAATAGATGGCAGATAGAGCAGATGGAAAAAATATAGTAAGGGTAGAATATGAAGTATACCTGGGGTTGGCTAGATTGAGTGGGATATGGGACATTTACAACAATCAGGAAACCATAGGCCCTCAGTTGGAAGTAATCAGAGCTGAGAACCAAAGGACCCAAAAGATTTTAGATGGCAAGGTGCAATGCTTTGGAAGGTATACCAACAGACAGAGTTAAGGCAAGAAAATGGCCTGGGTTAAGTATAATATAACCATTGTGTAGAACTCTATCCTATCACTTCCTAACAACATAATTTTGGGCAAGTCACACAACTTCTCCCAGGTCTATTTTTCTCATCTGTTAAATAGGGAAAACAATTTCCATGGCAACTATCAACCTCACAGGATTGCTAATTGAGATGATGAATATAAAAAGCCTTTCAAAGTGCCATATAATTTTGATTTAGTATTATTAAATGATATATGTACATATCTACATATCTGTATTTATACAAAAGGTGTGTGTTTATGTGTACGTTTGTATGAGTTATATGTGGGGATTGCCTAAATGTAACTATGGATAGCCACTGATAGGTACAATCTGAGGTCTGGATTGTCCCTGAGAAAAAGAGAAGCACCAATATAATAACCGAAGGGAGGGGAATAGGAAAGAGAGATAGTTCCTGAAACACCTTAAGGCTGGCCATTTTTTCCCAAGGTCACTCGAGAAATACTAGACTAAAAATACATATTTGCTCACACAAAATAATTTGATATAGAGGTAAAGTGATTCAAAATTTAAAAACTCTTTCTTGATCACTCTTAAGGGAAGAGGTAACCCCAAGCTTATCTGCCTTGGCCCCTTTCCATTAATTTGCACTCTCTTCCTCCCTCCTTTCTTCCCTTTCCCTCTCCCCTTCTGTACTTACCTTTCTCTCTTTCTCTCTCCTCCTTCCTCTACCCTTCTGATCCTTCCCCTCTCTCTTTCTTTCCTTCTTTCTCTCCTCTTTCCTCTCCCTCTCTCACTCTCTTGTTCTCTCTCACTCTCACTATGTCTCTTCCTCCCTTCCTCTCTAGAATTGGTTTCTGAAAGAGTCTGAAGACTTGACCTTCAATTGTCTTGAAAGAGAATGTTTCTTTCCCTCCTCCAAAAGCCTTACGTTCAGTGTCATGTCAGTGTTCTCTCCACCAAAAAGAAATGTGTATGTATATGCAATGACAAGCAAAATGCCCCAGGCTTAGTTTGAAATATGTATTAAACTTCTGTGTATATATTAATTAATAATCTTAAATATACAAATAAATATATACAAAGGAATAATAATAAAAATGTTGGTCTCTTTTGTACCTTTTTTCAATAATGCATAGGAAAGAATACATTCAACCGCTACTTTATAAGTATAGGGTATGATTGTGGTAATATTTTGCTCCAGTGGACCCTGAACAGATTTTTTTCTACTTGGATTCATTCTAATCAACAATTAAATCAACATAAGAATGAAGGACAAATTGGAAATCAATGTAGTTTAAAAACAATTCCCTAAACAAAGGTCAGATATGAAATCAAATTTTAAAATTCCATTTACATCAAGGATGAAAAAAAATTGAGAAAAACATAGGTGGATTGTATATATGTGTCCGAGAAAAGAACAACTGAGACAGACCCATATTATCCTAGAATTTTTGCAATTTACAAGGCTCCTGGAAAGTGTCTATTTATTTGGAAGAAAATCTAAATCAGTTATAAGCTGATGCTTCAATTTAAAGTTGTAGAAAAGATTAAGGTCATAGGGAAAGTACATCAGGTAAATGTGAAAGTCTTCTGAAAAGTTAAATGCAACTAACATCTTCCCAGTTTCCTGGAGATCTTGAATTTGTATTAGTCTTATGAGATTAAGGAAAATGTTTTTCTTCTTCACCTTTGGTATGCATGTGTGTTCTTCAAATCTATAGATCAATGATTTAAGAAATAGATTACAAATTGGTATTGGGACTGCAGTACAATGAAGTCAAATTCTAGAGCATTTAGTGGTGAAACTGTTCTGTTTAGCATTTAGATTGCATTTTACCAAAATGTCTCTTAGTTACTTTTTACTGAAGTCACCACAGAGAGAAATGGAAATGCTTTTTTTCATAATCGAAGATATTCAATTGTAGCTAGTTGCTTAGGACTCCAAGGTTTGAATTTACAATAACCAGCTTTATCTGGAGGAAAGGATTCTTTATGCAGCTAATCAGCCACTTGGGCTTCATTTGACTCTACCTTCAATTTCTTTAGGAAATTTCAAACTTTAATTCATGTCTAATTCTCCACAGATTGGGCTAAGAAGGTTGTATAGATCCTATATAAGCATTCAAGGGAACTAAATATGATGGATACAGAATAGACTTGATTTTATCCCACAGGAAAAGCAAAACATAGGATTGACAATATTCCATCAATCACATGATAAGTTTATTGGTAAAATATTAATGTTCTCCTGAATTCTATGTGCACTCCAAGAACTAATACGGGTCTCCAAATTTAGGGTACTAGTCTAATAGTTTGAATTTTCCCCAAGAAGAAGAATTGCTAACAAGGCAATTTCCCTCTTCAACAAACTTGAACCTAGAAATGTAATAGAGGAATTTCTGTCACTTGCAATTCCACTATCACAAAATCCTCTTCTGTCAAAGAAACTCGGTTTTGAAGCTCTTGCATTTAAATCCTATCTCTTCCTGATACTAGCTCTTAGGACCCACGCATGAATCTGCAAAATGTTTCTATTCCTGCCTCCCCAAGGGCTCTGCTGCCACCAACTCTTGGGTCATATAATGTTATCTTTTCCTGGAGCTATATGGTGGAGAGCTTTGAACCTCCCTTTCCAACATTGGTACCGCTAGGAAAGGTGAAAAATTATCTGATTCCATTGGTTTCATCTACCTGAGATCTAGATCTCTGTCACCCTTTCTCTGTCTCTGTCTCTCTATCTCTATCTGTCTCTCTCTCCATGTCTCTGTCTCTGTCTGTCTGTCTCTCTTTCCTTTCTTCCCTCTCTTCTTATCTTTTTTTTGGTTGTTGTTGTTCCTGCCTCTGTCTCTCTCTGTGGGTCTTTCTCCTTCTATATCTCTAGATAGACTTTGCCTCTCTTTTTTTTTTTTACAGAACTAATACAAAGGAAGGTACCTCAGAAACTGTCTAGGCTAACCCCCTGATTTTCCAGATGAAGTAATTGAGCCTCAGTGAAGTTAGGAGCTTGGTCCATGGTCCTATAGGAAGTTTCAGAGGCAAATCTGAAACCCAGTTCTTTTGCTGAACCATGAAAGACCAATCAAATAACCCCAAATGCCCAAACTTAATTACCAATCTTCAAGTTTGAGTGAGGCAACAAATACTCAGACCCATAAGGAATGAAATTATAGATGTATTAGAATAATTGAAATCAAATATTTGGCTCAACTCTGTTTTGCACTAGCTGTGTGACTGTGAACAAAGCATTTAACTGCTGCCTTAGTTTACTCAGCTGTAAAATAGTAATAAAAATACCACCTACTACCCAAGCCTTTTTAAGAATTGCAAGATAATATTTGAAGTGCTTAGCACAGTGACTGACACATAGTAAGTGCTATATAAATGCTAGTTCCTCCTATTTCTCCTCCTCTGCCTTCCTGTTTCCAAATTTGAAGGCTTCCCTCAAATTCTTGAAAATACAATGAGATGTTAAAGATCTCTTTCCCCTAATCCTTTGAACTAAATAATAATAGTAACAATAATAATAATAATCCTATATATTTTTGTCATCAAATCAACCTGCATTTACTTAGTTACTTTTTAAACAGTGTCTGATACTGTATCACTAAATAAATGTTGGTTGACTTGATAACAAAAGTATATAGAATTATTATTATTATTAACTCATAGGCTACTGAGGTATCTGTCTATATTTGATTTTACAAAGCACTTTCCCATCTATTAAATCATTTGATTCTTAGAATTACCCTCTGAGACAGAAGATCAGATGATATTCCCATTATTCAGATAAGATAACTGAATCTCAGATTTTGGATTATTGAACTAAGGTCACACAACCAATATCCTGAGATGGAGTCAGAACAGAGTCTTATAATCTTCTGAATCTCACCCTCTCATCATGCTCTCTTCTCCTAAATCCAACCCTAAAATCTCCTAAGTACAACAACAACGCCAATAAAAATCACAAGTGATCTAGACTTTGTAGAGATCAGCAGACAGGCATAAATTACTGTCCTTCTGGGAAAGAAAGCCCAAAGTATTCATCGACACTAGGAGACGTACAGTGGTGAGGAAATATATAGTTAAGCAATGAAAGTCATTGTGAGGCAGCTAGGTGGCATAATAGATAAAGCTTAGGCAGACCTGAGTTGGAATTCTGTCTCAAATATTTTCTAAAAGTGTGATCCTGAGCAAAATCAAAACCTCTTTCTACCTCAGTTTCCTTATTTGTGAAACAGAGATAATAATTAGATCCTACTTCCCAGAGTTGTTATGAGAACAAGATAGGAATTATGATATTCAAAGCACTTTGTAAACTTTAAAATGTTAGGGGAATATCAACTAATAATTAGAATTATTGTTCTAAATTTCTAAAATTTAGATTTTTAAATCTGGATTTTTAAAATTCCAGATTAAGGTCTATTCAAACCATATGGGAAAAAAAAGGGCAGGAAATCTCCTTTTCAGTCCTCGGATCAATTTGGAAAGGCTTCCTGCAAAGGAAGCTTTTGGTTCCTTGAAGAAGTCTCACTGCAAAAAGCAAAGCAAATTGAGTCTTGGAGTGAGCACTGGATTAGAAATTGGAGGACCTGAGTTTGAGTTGCTGCTGTTATTAACTACCTTGTGGCTTCAATTTCTTTATCTGTAAATGATCATGTGGGACTGAATAATCTCTAAATTCCCTCCCAGTTTGAATTCATATGATTTCAGTGCTTTTCATCTAAACACATGCTCCAGAAAGTTATTGATATTCAATGGCACATGCTGGGAAGGGAAACAGAATTAATTATATCAGAAGTTCACCCACTTGTTACAGGTCAACCTCACTCAAAAGAACAACCTGTGATTCTACTCCTTGACATATAATCTATCAAATGCTATTTTTTCCATAATTATTGATCATAAGATGAAATTGATTTCTTGAGGAAACAATGGAAAGGGTCAGAAATTAAACTTTAAGTTTCTGGTTCTTTTTCTTAGGGAACATGTACCAGCTGTTATTCCCCGGACTGGTACTCTTGGATCAGGGGTCCACCTAATGGTTATCAAAACATTTCAGATGTGAAACTCTAATATCTCTCAGACTAACACCTTTCTCAAAAGGGAAAAATCTATATTCTGGCATCAAGTTTCCCCAGTACTGAGAAATCTGCCACATAAACATGAGCAACATGCTTTTAGACCCAGATAACAGGATTTTAAATCTGTCTGATTTAACCAGAAAGAAGTTTAAAATATAGAAACTGAACAGGAGAAATTATCCACTAATTGAGCTCAATGTAACAACAATCCAATGAATTATCCTCTTTTGGAAAATTTAATGAGTTTTATTGTTGTTTTCACTTTGAAAGGAATCGGATCTGTGATTTCACTGAAATATGGAAGTCTTATGTGAGGAAAGGAAATTTCTCCCCATGTCAGTGAGTATCTATTATATGTTTTGCAGTCTTAGAATGCCTGATATGCTGCAGAATGTACGAGAGATAAGATTTAAATTTAAATCTTCCTGGTTTAAGGACTGGTTCTCTATCCCTTATATAAAGCTACCTCTCCTTGCTTTTTTGGGAGGGTGATGGGAGGAGTGGATGTAGCAATCTGGGCCAGGGTCCTACAGCTAATAAACATGTCTGAGGCTAGATTTGAACTCACCTGAGCAGGTGCTCTATCCACTGCTACACATAGCTGCCTCCTTTTCTTGTTTTAATAGAAAGTCTAAACTCAGGAAAAAGATGCTCTAAATCCTTCCACTAAATGTGTTGCATGGCAGAATTGTTATTAGGACTAATAAGAAATAGAATTGTTAAAGGAAGGAATAGAATTTTTTTTAATTTCATATGAAGACCATATGACCTTTATAGCCTATGTCCTTTATTTATGCATTTGCATCTCCAGGGCATGTTCCATAAAGGTCATATAGATTTTTCAGCCCAGGATGTTTCTTGGAGAATTAAGTACCAAGGCAGTACTTTCAATTCTAGTAGCTCATTACAAATAATGAAAGTATTACACATCCTTCTTCCACTGAAAAAGTTAACTCGAGCCACATAAAAGTATCTTTGATATTATTCATTTAGAGCTGAGACTCAATATCAGGAAATTATTTGAATTTACAAAAAAAAATTGCATGTAATATTAAGTGCCAACCAACATGTGAAATCCAAATTTTCAGGTGATATCAGCTGAAATTAAACCACAACTTCCTCCCCATAACTTTTACTACATTAACTTTTTTTAGTCTTTCTACTCCAGAGCCTTCCAGCTACAGGACCATGATTTTAATGAACCCATATAGTTGATCTACAAAGGCAACATCTGATTCTAAATTTACCAGTTATGTCAACTATTTCCTAAGGTTCTACAATCTCGTTGCACATAAACTTCCCTACTCATATCAAAGATGGAGTCCCATTCTTCTTGCTCTTTGAGTGAAAGACTGGCTCCTCTGGGCTAGATGAATTTATCTGTAAGTTGAAGGTGATCACTCAACATCTAGGACTAATTTAAAAAAGAAAGAAAGAAAAGTACTGCAGTAAAGAGAGCTATAAAAGTTCCATCAAGCTCCAGAATTTAATCTTACATTAAAAAGGAGATGTCAGAGGTCTCCAACCATTTTTGATGATATATCCCTTCCAGTAAAAATTGTTAAACACAAAACCTTCAATACTTTGAAAATTATACAAATGAACATAATTCTAAGTTGAGTTTATTTAATACATCATTTTAATGGCTATCTGAGCTAGAAGGGATATTCCACAATGAGATGTAGTTACAAATGGAAAATGTGTACTATTACTAAATCAGGGTATCCATTTTGCAATTTTATTATTTAAAGGGTTTTGAAATTCAATAAAAATTGTCATCTCTTCTGGTATTTCTTACAAACTAATTGGAAGGCATTGCATTTTTTGATATTGGAAATTATTGCAATTTTAACAAATGGGTTCAAAATCCAATGAATTTTCTCATGGAAAAATTTAAACTAGCTTAAACTTCCCAATTTTAAATGTGCAGATATGAGTTTTTCAAGGTGACACATATTGTTTTCAGCAACAAAATTACAAAATGATAAAGCATTTTCAAATACCCATTTTTAAAATGTTCTCTCCATAGTACATTTCTTTTTTAAAAAAAGCCAATCACTTTCTCACTCATGTTTAAATGTCACCTTTCTCTAATGTCTAAAGTAAATGGGAACTAACATAAATATACTACATCAAAAGCCATTCCCCACCTCAGTGAATTTGAGAGTGAGAGGATAGATCTCAAAAAGAAGAAATGTGAGCTATTAACAACCATATGAAAGATTGTTCCAAATTACTTATAATAAGAAAAATGAACACAAAATGTTCACAGCCAGGAAAGTAGCAAATGATAAAAGATGAAAGTAATCAATGTTGGAGGGGTTCTGAAAAGTCAGGTACACTATACACTACTGATAGAATTATGAATTAGTTCAACTATTTTTGAAAACTACTTGGCGTTATATAAGACAATAACTATAATTTCCATACATGATGATCCAGAAATTCTAACTGGTTTCCCCAGTTCAAGCATCTCCTCTCTCTAATGCATTATTTACACAGTTGCCAAAGTGAGGCTGCTAAATTAAGGCTTACTTCTTTATTTCCATGTTCTAGGCTAGTTTTCACTAAAACTAAAGTAATAATTATACCAAACAATGAGAAATTTATTTTCACCAAACAATAAGAAATTTATTTTTATATATAAACATTATTTAACAATTTTAAATAAGATTTAGATAGCATTAAATAAAGGCAATAGAGAGGAGGCATCATGGGAAAGTTTTAAGAATAAAATGCAATATAAATAGCTCATTAAATGTTCTTCAGTTTGCTAATCAGTAAAATAGTGATCATAATATCCCCTCATGGGAGCATTATAGATAATACTTGATGAACATGAATATAAATAGATGATTTATTAATGAACATTTCTAAGATAGCAAAAAGAGTCCTCACAGAAACATCTTCTTCCTGTACCCAGAATCTTTTCCACATTAATAACTTTTACTTCCTCCACTCATCTAAACTCCAGAGCCCTCCAGCTACAGGACCATGGTTTTAATGTGTGCCGTTAATCTACAAAGGCAATATTTTATTCTGAATTTACTAGTTAAGCCAACTATTAACTGAGTGTCTACAGTCTCATTGTAGAAAATATGTGTGATACATCTATCATTACTGGATAGGATTTCTAATAGCAAGAAATGCTGTGGCAAGTAAAAGGAAAAATCTCTGTCTCATAAACACAGCCCTAAGGAAGCATCTAAGAACTGGCCCTAATGTAATCTTTCTGAAGAGCTTATTAAAAATGGATACTCCAAGTCACTTTACTACATTTACTACCCTAATTTGAATACTTTATGTATCTAAAGGTGACTATGAGTCACTCCCCAGAAGACAAACACTCTGGTTCTAATCTCAGTAATTAGACATTTCCCATTATCTCATTCTTACTCCCAATTCTATTTAACTATTTATTTCAGGAAAAGCTGGAATAGGGAACACTCAAGACAATTTTTGAAAATTAAATTAATTTTATAGACTTTGCATCTAAATAAAGCAATCGATAATAAAAGAAACACAAAGGAGGAGAATATCTATTCTTTCTGTGCTATTGGAATGGACTTTGAGAGAGAGGGTCATACCATCATAATCTAATGTTTGATAAAGCAAAAGATCCAGTCTTTTAGGGGCAAAAATTTATCAGGTAATAAAAACTGTTGAGAAATCTGGAAAGCAGTTTGGCAGAAAGTAAGTATAGACTAACATCTCACACTCTATATCAATAAAATCAAAATGAATAAATTATTAAGACATAAAGAGTGATGTAAGTAAATTAAGGAAGCATTGCCTTTCAAATTTATGGATAATAGAAAGGTTTATGACCAAACAAGAAAGAGGATCATAGGAAATAAAATGGACAGTTTTGATTATGTGAAATTTAAAAGGTTTTGCACAAACAAAACTAATGTAGCCAAAATTTAAAAGAAAGCAACGACACTGACAGAAACTTTACAGCAACTTTCTCTGATAAAAGACATCATTTCTCAAACATATAGGGAATGCAATCAATTTTTTTTAATGAACTATTCCCCAATTGATAAATGATTAAAGGCTATGAACAGGCAGTTTTGAGAAGCAGAAATCAAAACTATCAATAACTACATGAAAAAAAAATGGTTTAAATCACTAATTAGAAAAATGCAAATTATTCTAAAATATCATTTAACTCTTATCAGATTGGCTAACATGACAGAAAAGGAAAATGACAAATCCTGGAGGGAATATAGAAAAAGTTGGATAGAAATATACTGTTAATGGAATTGTTATTTCTCATGGAGAATGATTTGAAACTGATTCCAAAGGTCTTATAAAATTTTGCAATCAATACCATTAGTAAGTCTATATCCTGTAACCCAGCAATATCAGTACTGGAGCTATATTCCAAAGAGAGGCATGAAAAGGGAAATGGATCTATTTGTATAAAACATGTTTATATCAATGCTTTTTGTGGCAGCAAATAATTTGAAATTTAGGGGATGCCCATAAACTGGGTAATAGCTGAAGAATTTAAGGTATATGATTGTGGTAGAATATTATTGTATTATAAGAAATGTTAAGCAGGTTTCAGAAAAATCTGGTTAGACATATATGAACTGATGCCAACTGAAGTGAGCTGAACCAGAACAGCATTGTACACAGTAACAGTAATACTGTAAAGAAGATCAACTGTGAATGACTTAGCTATTCAGCTCAGTACATGACTTCACATGTATAATTTATATTATATTGCTTGTATTCTCAGAGGGTAGGTGAGGTACAGGAGAGTGGGAGAACTTTTAAAATTCATATTTAATCAATGTTATAATAATTAGTCTTTAAAATCTGTGTAGTCTGATCATACAATCTGTAGAGTGAACAGGACGGTTCTCTTCTCTCTCTCTCTCTCTGTCTGTATCCTCTCTTTCTGTCTCTCCCAATGTATGTATATACATGTGTGTATGATATTTCACTGATTTAGGGATTCCTATCAATAACAGAGATTTTATCTCATCATCTTCTGTGAAACTTTTCTCCATCTCTTTTCATAAATTTGTCACAGGGGATCCACCCAATTGCTACAAGTTTCTGCTGCTTTCTCCTGACATTATAAGGGTGCCTAAAGAGCACTCTCATTTTCTACTTGTCTTTCATCTTTATCACATGATTAACCCATATTTTCTTTCTATCATAGAATTCCTTAATGACATCTTTTACTCCAGTTCTTTACACTTCCTCACCAAATATGTGTAGTAACTTCCTAATACGTATCATGCACTTCCTCATTGTCTTCTATGTTTAATTGTCTTCATTTTTAATTTCTTAGAAATAGTTGTATTTCATGTCTCCCTATCATATGTTAACATTAGTACCTCTTGAAATTATCAAGCTGGACTTTTACTTTCATGGAAAGCATAAGGTTAATAAAAAAAATAATAATAAAAATTCCTTTCTGTTCACTTTCAGCCCAATTCATTGTGTATCTGTCCCAGATATACACATTGATGGACAAGACATGAGTTGAATATGTGTGCATAATAAAATATATATATATGTATATATACATATATATTTATATGCAAAGAAAGGAGAGAGAAAATTAATTAGTTTCTTGATTATCTGGGAGTTATTTTGAGTTTATGTTGTAGGGATATAACATGAGCATAAATAATTATTAAGTCCTTACTGTTTTAGATGCCAGGAATACAAATACAAAAGGTGAAACAATCCTTGCTCCCATGAGCTCATATTCTATCAGGGAAGACAATAGCATGTATAAAATACACATGTAACATAAATATAAAGTTTATATATATATATATATGTATATATATACAAAGTAGTAAAATAATATGTAGGTTGAGAAAGAGGGTCCTAAGAGTTAGAGAGATCAGAAAAGACTTCGTGTAAAAGATGGTGATTGAGATGTATCTTCAAGAAGACAGGTACTCTATGAGTCAAAGATTAAGGAGAAAGTACATACTAGGAATAGGGGATAGTCAGTGCAAAGATCCTAAAATAAGAGATTGATTCTTTGATTCTCAAGTGGATAATCACCATTTCCAACAATCTTGTGGCGCTACATTAAAACTAATAATATTTTAAACTAAAATATATGTCTATTTTTATACACTTTTGGCCTCTTATGGTATCATTATTTTCAACCCCCAATATCTTAAAACATATAAAATGTTTTACTTAACTGATATGATCTGGCTATAAGGAAGCCAAGGTGAGGTACAAGAGAATGGGAGGATTTTTAAAATTCATATTTAATTAATGTTATAATTTTTAGATGTAATTGGGAAACATTTAATAAAATAAATATTTTTTAAAAGAGAGAATTGTAGATTTTATCACTTTGAAAAGTTTGATGTGATAACCTTTCTGCCAACCTAATATTGGTCTCCAAAATCTATGTAGTCTGAGCATACAATCTATAGAGTGAATAAGATAGCTCTCTTCTCTCTCTCTCTTTATTTCTATCTGTCTCTCCTCTTTCTGTCTCTCCCAATGTATGTATATACATTTTTTTTGTTTGACACTTCTCTCTTTGTCTTCTGCCTCCAAAGTAGGGCATTTCTTGGAGTACAACCATTGATAACAGGACTTTTTCCATAAGCTGACACTGCAATCTTGACATTTCTTTAGATTTTATCTGTTTAAAAATGAAGGAAAATCTCTAATACAACACAATTTGAACTTTCTCTTATTTGAAGTATCTAAGAAAGGGGAAACATATGTTTACTAAGAATAAGAAACATAAACTTCCTAAATATAAGGAATTTTGAAACTTTCCCTAAAATTTACTAGGAAAATACATTTAAAACTGTCCTTTTTTTCTAAAGAAACTTTCCAGTTTTGTATTATGAATGTAAAGGACTCACCAACCTTACAACAGATGACTTGCTGGGTACCATGCAATCAGATAGGAAGGAATTCAAATAGCAATCAACTGTCTGAAAATTGCTACAGTGGAGAAAACTGACGGAGATTATTTCAGGTCATTAGCTGAAATAATAATAGTTCATATCTAAGATTCACTAAGTACTAGCATAGTAATAATAACTTACTGTTATGATTCACAAAGCAATTTTTTTACTATAGTACTTCAAGGTAGGTAATAATATCAGCATTTTACAGATGAAGAAACTAAGGCATAAATTCATTAAGTGAATAGACCAGTACAAAACAGCTTATAAATCCACCCAGGCTTTTAGGTAGAAGTGTCAAGACCTTATTAGTAGGAGGTGCTTAAAAGATATATAATGACTAAGTGAATGAATCAAAAAGAAATAAAGTTATAATCAACCCACTCTGAGATATTTAAAGACTATATTTGCCATCTAATCACTTGATGAATTCATTTTAACTTTCAGATGATTCATTTTTTTCTATTATTTTGACACCAAAAAGTTTGATGGCATTTAACATTTCCAAAAGTTCATATGATCAAATAAATTATACTTAGAAACTAGTAGATACAAAATGTGGAAGAGAAAAATATAAACATACGATAGAGCGATATTCAGAATGTCCCATAAGTCTTAGGGCCTACATATGTATATTTATGTGTGTATATGTACATATATGTATATATGTATTGTGATGGCTATGGCTACGTCATCATATGTGGAGTTATATGCTTAGACTTTGATGCACTCAATCTTTCCCTGAAAAGAAATAGACTTGACAAGAGTTGATTTTTCTCAATAACATCAATATTTTAATTTCAAACTACAGGAGGAAAATGAGATATGGTAGAAAGAACTCTGCATTGGTAGTTAGCTAAATTCTCTAGGCTCATTTGACCACAGCCAAATCATTTAGCCTATATGTGACTGATTTTCATCATATGTAAAATGAGGCTATTAATATCTGTACCACCAAATTCATAGGGATGTGAAGGGTATCAAATTGCATAATATATATAAAATTCTTTTTAAGTCATAAGGAGCCAAATAAATGTTCATCATTATTTTAATTTAAATAATAGTTAACTAAAAAATAGTTAATTTTACATTCACAGTGTACATTTTTTTAACTAATTCTAACCACATAAAGGACATGGAAAAAGATGCAAAACTAAAAGAATATAGTAAAGCTAATTTATCTCCCATAATTACTCCAATAAAAATCAAAGAAGACCACAGAATAAGTGGTGATAAGGAAAAATAAAGCACATATGAAGAAAAATGTTATCTGCATCCAGAGAAAAAATGATAAATAGAAATGTGTATAGAATAATTTTACAAATGTATTGTGCGTGTGCATGAATATCTATTTGTGTTTAATGGTAGCCATTTCTAGGGCAGAGTGGGAAGTGAAAAAAGAAATTGACAAGATAATTTTGGTGTATATTTGGAGGGAATAGCAAGTTTTGCACCATAGATTTGTAGTTTCATGCACAATCATCTTTTTACTGTACTGTATAATGGAAATTTTTATATTTTTCTGTGAATTGAAATTAAGATAAATTTCGATGCACTTAATAGTATTTTATTTTATCCAATTACATATAAAAATAGTTTTTGGTGTTTATTTTTTAAAGTTTTTTTTCTTTGATAATATTTCATTTTCCCCTTGGTTACATGTCAAGATAATTTTTAGCTTTTATTTTTATGACATTATGACAAATTTTCCCTCCCTCCCCTCTTCCAAAGGCAGTAGACATTTAGACATAATTTATACACATGCTATCATACAAAAATATATTTCCATATTAATCACACTTGTGGAAGGAGAAACAAATCAAAAAGGAAAAAAACACAAGAAAGAATAAAGAAGAAAAATGCTTTGAATTGTAGTCAGAGTAGCATTTTTCTTTTGAGTCCTTTGTATTTGTCTTAGATCATTACATTGCTGAACAGAGTTGAGCCAGTTATAGTTGGGGATCACACAATGTTCCTGATAATCAGAACAATATTTTCCGGTTTCTGCTCATTTCATTTTGCATCAGTTGTACAAATCTTTCCAGGTTTTTCTGAAATCTGACAGTTCATCATTTTTTTTTGCTGCAGAGTAGTATTTTGTTACATTCATGCACCACAGTTTGTTTAGCCATTTCCCAAGTGATGAGCATCCCCTCAATTTCTAATTCTTCACCACCACAAAAAAAAAAGAGTTGTTTTAAATATTTTTGTATATGTGGATCAATTACCCTTTTTATGATTTCTTTGTGATAAAGACATTGTAATGGTATTGTTGGATAAATGGTGTGTGCAATTTTACAGCCCTCTGGGCCTAATTCCAAATTGTTCTTCAGAATGGTTGGATCAGTTCACAACTCCACCAACAACAATGCATTAGTGTTCCAATTTTTCCACATCTTCTTCAACCTTTTTTCATTTTCTTTTTCTATCATATTAGTCAATTTGGTACCTCAGAGATGTTTTAATTTGCATTCCTCTTATCAATAGTTATTTAGAGCATTTTTTCATATGACAATTGATAGCTTTAATTTCCTCCTCTGAAAAATGGCCTGATTATGTTCTCTGATCATTTATCAATTGAGCATTGATTTGTATACTTATAAATTAGATTCAGTTTTCTATATATGTTAGAAATGAGACCTTTATCTGAAACACTGGCTGAAAAATATGTTTCCCAGTTTTCTCCTTCCCTTCCAATCTTGTTTGCATTGGCTTTGTGCAAAAATTTTAATTAATAATCAGTTATCCATCTTGCATTTCATAATGTACTCTATTTCCTCCTTCATTATAAATTCTTTCCTTCTCCATAAATCTGGCAGGAAATTTTTTTCTTAGTTTCCTAATTTTCTTCTGGCATTAACCATGATGTCTAAATCATGTACCCAATTTGATATTATCTTGATATATAGTGTGAGATGTTGGTTTATGAATAGTTTCTAGTTTCTATCATACTAGTCTTTGGGTTTTTGAAGCCAGAGATTACTATAGTCATTGAATACTGAGTCTAATGTATCTAACCTATTCTATTGATATACCATTCTATTTCTTAGCTAGTACCAAATAGTTTTTGTGACTATTACGTTATAATACAGTTTTAAATCTGGTAGTCCACCTTCATTACCTTGATATTCTTGACTTTTGTTCTTCCAGATGAATTTATTATATTTTTATGGCTCTATAAAATATTTTTTGATTGTTAAATTGATATGGCACTGAATAAGTAAATTAATTTGGTAAAATTGTTTTTATTTTATTAGCTTGCCCTAAGCATGAGCAATTGATATTTTTCCAGTTGTTTTGATCTGATTTAATTTATATGAGTAATGTTTTATAATTGTGTTCATATGGTTCCTGGACTTATCTTGATAGACTCCAAAATATTTTATATTGTCTAATTTTATTATTAAGTAGAATTTCTCTAGTCTTGTTGCTGGGCTTTGTTGGTTATATATGAAAATGCCCATGATTTGTTATGGTTTATTTTATATCCTGTAACTTTGCTAAAGTTATTTGTTACTTCAAGTAGTTGTTTTTAGCTTATTTTCTGGTATTCTTTAATTATATTATCATATCATCTGCAAAGACAGATAATTTTATTTCCTCATCGCCTGTTTTAATGTTTTCAATTACTTTTTCTTTTTCTTATTACTAAAGCTAACATTTCTGGTAATATATTAAATAATAGTGGAGATAATAGGCATCCTTGCTTCACCCCTGATCTATTGGGAATGTTTCTAGCTTATACCAATTACATATAACACTTGATACTGGTTTTAGACAGATGTTGCTTATCATTTAAGAAAATCACCATTTCTTCCTATGATCTCTGGTGTTTTGTTTTGTTTTTTAAACAGGAATGGGTATTGTTTTTTGCCAATACTCTTTTCTACATCTATTGAGATAATTATATGATTTGTTCATGTTTCTTATTGCTATGGTCAATTATGCTGATATATTTCCTAATATCAAACTAGTCCTGAATTCCTGGTATAAATCCCACCTGGTAATACTCTATGATCCTTGTGATAAATTGCTGTACTTTTTAATATTTTATTTAAATTTTTTGCATTAATATTTATTAGGGGAATTGGTTTACAATTGTCTTTTTCTGTTTTGGTTTTTCCTGGGTTTAGGTATCAGCAACATATTTGTATCAGAAGAGAAATTTGATAGGACTTGAGTTCACATAATTTTCCAAATAGTTTACATAATATTGAAATTAATTGTTCTTTAAATATTTGGTAGAATCCACTTATAAATCTATCTGGCCTTGAAGATTTTTTCTTATGGAGTACATTGGTGGCTTGCTCAATTTCTTTTTCTAAAATGAGGTTATTAAGTATTTTATTTCCTTTTTTGTTAATTTGGGTAATTTATAGCTTTGTAAATATCATCCATTTTACTTAAACAGTCAGACTTATTGGCATACAATTGGGTAAAATAACTACTAATTGTTGCTTTAGTTTCCCCTTTATTGTTGCTGAATTCTCCTTTTCCATTTTTGATACTGGCAAGTTGGTTTTCTTATTTTTTCTAATAAAATTAAACAAAAGTTTATCTATTTATTGAATTTTTTCATAAAACTAGCTCTTAGATTTATTTTTTAGTTCACTAGCTTTTTAATGACAATTTTAAAATCTGTCCTTTGATGTTCAGAATTTCTAATTTGGTGTTTGTGTATTTTTAACTTGTTCTTTTTGTAGCTTTTTTAGGTGCATGTCCAATTCATGTCTCCCCCTTCTCTACTTTTTTCATGTAAGCATTTAAAGATATAAAATTTCCTCTAAGTACTTCTTAGGCTGAATCGCATACATTTTGATATTTTGCTTCATTATCATTCTCTTTGATGCAATTATTTATGGTTGCTATGATTTATTGTTTGATCCACTCATTCTTTATGATGAGATTATTTAATTTCCAATTAATTTTAATTTCTCTTTCCATGCCCATTCATTATACATAATTTTATTGCCTCATTATCTGAAATGGACTAATTTAATATTTCTGCCATTCTGCATTTGATTGCAAAGTTTTTATGACCTAATATACGGTCAATTTTGTGTAGTTGTCATATTAGGAAAAAGGCATATCCCCATTCAATTTTCTCTAGACAGCTATCATACTTAAGTTTTCTAAAACTGTATTCACCTCTTTGACTTCTTGTTTATTTTGTGTTTAGATTTATCTGTTTCTGAAAGAGGAGGTTGAGGTCCTTTACTAGTATAGTTTTGCTGTCTATTTCTTTGTGTAACTCATTTAATGCTCCTCTAAGAATTTGGATGGATAGCAATGCAGGTTTTAAGCTTTGTGAATTACTACTTTACCTAAAGACATCACCTCAATTAGTTTTTGTAGATTATTTTTTGGTTTACTACATATAAAATCATGCCATATAAAACTACGATAATTTAGCTTCTTTGCTGATATTTATTAATTTGTTTTTTATATTTTTAATATTTCTAAGATTTTCAAAAATGTATCGACTATAACAAAAGTGGACATTTTGATTTTCCATCTGTTTTCAGTGGAAACACATCTTGAGTTTTTTCACAGAATATCATATTAGCTACCTGTAGAGGGCGAAACTGTGGAGAAGTATACTTGAAACAAATATACTTGAAACAAGCTGTTAACCCAATGGAATGATGCGATAATTGTTCTCTAGTTCACATATATACTTAGTACTTAGCATGGTGATGTAATGGTTCTCTAAGTTCACACATAATCAGTATGCTGTAAGGATGTAATTACAATAAGGTATATAAAGGCTAACAAGGTCTGGAAGAGAGACATTCTATCTTTGGCTCTCCTGCCTCCTGCACTATGGGGGAGACTGGAAGGCTGCTGGAAGAAACTGGGGACAGTCAGTCAGACTGTAAGTAAGACTGCTGGAAGAGACTGTGGAGCAGACTGGTTCAGAATGGGAGACTGAAGGAGACAATAAAGACTTTGGACTTTATTCCTGACTATTCTCGTGGTGATTACTCTGCTGAGATCAAGGCTGGTTCCAAGGCCCCCAGAAAGCTAGCCCAGACATTACAGCTACCTAGTGGCTATGAATATATATTTAAAATATTACACCTTCATTTTTTCTTTCACCCTTGTCCTTCTCCTGTTTAGATATTGAGACTATATTTGCTTCACAGAATGAATTAGTTAGCTACTATCCTTTTCTATATTAAGAAATTGTTAACATAATTGAAAATTATTTGTTTTATAAAACATCCTCATCCTCATAGTCTGGTATACTGATGGGACATAATTCTAGCAGTCTATCTGTTTAACTCTTCTGTGATATATTGACATTTTCTTCTTGACTTCTTAAGTTTAAAAGTATATATATATGTATATATATATGGATGATTATCATCTTTTTATATTTTCAAATGTATTACCTCACAGAATTGTATAATAATCTCATTTCTAATTTCTCATTTCTAATTTTGATATTGCTTTGGGTGCATCTCATAGAATGTGATATATTGCAGGATATTTTTCTTGATTAACTTTGATGTAAAACATTATCTTTTTCAGCTATTTATTTTAATAAATTACTTTAGTATCAATATGTGCTTATTTCATTATTTACTGTTAATTTTATTTAAATATAATTCATGATGTATATACAATATTTTCTATATCTACATCTGCTTTTTGGATTAAAAATTTAATAAATTTTATGGGAGTTTACATTCATGTGTTTTTGAGAGGAACATATATATATATATAAATATATATAAATATTTTGTTCCACTTAATTTCCCCTAATACATTTATTAGAATTAATTTGCTTAAGGCAATTAACTCCATAATTTTTCTTATTTTTTATTTGGCTGAATTAATCATTTTCTGACAGTGAACTATAAAATTCTCACATTACTATTCATTTATCTACTTCTTGGAAGACTGTGAGATTTCCATTTGGAATTATTAAATGAATATCTATTTGTGATCATCATACTCTCATTTCAAGTAGAATATTTTAGTATAAAGCCATCTTATCACTTCTAATGATGTTGTCTGCAATCCAATTTTATGCAATGCCACATCAGACATGCTAATACTATTTTTCATTATGTTATATAAATGCAATATATATTTATATATAATAAATGTAATATAAATACTCCTTGTTATTCAGCCATTTTAGTCATGCTCAACTCTTTGTGATCTCATTTGGAGTTTTCCTGGCAAAGAAAGTTTGCCATTTTCTTCTCCAAGTCATTTTTTTAACAACTGAGAAAACTGAGACAAACAGGACTATGTGACTTGTCCAGGGTCTCACAATAAATGTCTTAGGACAAATTTTAACTTATGTATTCTGAGTCAAGGCCCCACATTCTATGCACTGTACCACCTATATACACATAATAGATATATAATACATATACATAAATATGTAATACACACACAGAGATAGACTAATACATATTTACACACATATGGTGTGTGTATATATGTGTATGTTTATAAATATATGCTTATTTAGTGCATGCATGTATGTATATGCACACATATATAATATATGAATGTACACACACCTATTGGCCATATAGATACATATTGTTTTTCTCAGTAGAAGTAATTCTTTGTATCCCTAGCACCTAGAAAAGTAACTGACATTTAATAGGTACTTAATGCTTGTTAGATTGAATAAGATTTAAATTTCAATTCCATTATTTTCTACCTGTGGGAACTTATAGAAATCCTTTAATTTCTCCATGCCTTAATTTTCTCATCTGCCATATGAAGACATTGAATAGGACAAATGATAATTAAAGTCCCTTCAAGCTCCAAATACGATTACCTATAAATTTATAACATCTCTTTACTTAACATCACCTATAATCATCCTAACTTTTCACTTAAAAAGAACTCTGGCTGCAGTGTAGCAGTATAGCTCCCTTTGGGGCCACTGTTTCTTTTTATCTATGAAAAAAGAAAGGTACACTAAATAATTTGTATTTTTTGCCAGTTTTAAATCCTAAGGCTCTAGAAAAAGAAAGGATAGCAAGAAACATTTGTTATTTGGTATTTGGTATGTGCTACCAGTTATTTACAATAACTTCAATTCCAAAAATCCTACGAGTCTTTTAACATGTTAATAGTTCTGTCAGAAATTGTCCTTTACTACTGTATTCTAGCATGAGCCACTTTCACAAAGCCTACTCTCTTGCTTTCATTGGGTCTTCTGTATTCTTTGCACACAACTTTATTGGTTTTTCTCATTCTTCTGTAGATGATAAAATGTCATTCACCAAAGTATCTACCACATACCATAGGTCTTCAGTGGCTGCCAGAACATCTCTTTTGTTCACTCCTAAGAAGCCCTGGAATATATTATGCAAATAATTTAGATTTTTTTAAAAAAGGAATGAACCCCCATTAGTAAACATGGATTGCAAACACTTTCAATCACAGGGAGTTTACTCATGAGCTGGAGTATCCCTTTGTTGTACAGTTCTAATATTAGAAGATTGTAAGATTATTGATTTGTAGCTGGAAGAGATCTAAATAGTCCTCTAATAATATTTTCATTTCAGAGATTAGAAAATTGTGGCCCAGATAATTTTGTAACTTAATAGAGATCATGAAGCTGGTAAGTGGCAGAATCAGAATTCATACTCGGGTGATTTGGCTCCAAAACTCTTTTGACTTCTACTGTTGAAATATGCTTCTCTCTAATGTTTTACACTAATTCTTCCACACAAAAACTTTCTGAATATTTAAAATCAGTTATTATGTCCTTACTAAATCTTTTTATACTCAGCAACTTCAACTATTCCTCTTTTGACATGATTTCAAAATTTCTTATCTAGAGAGAGGTCTTTGTTTAGATACATCTCATTTCATCAACATCTCTCTTCAATTAAAAATCAATATGTATAATTTCTCATCAATCTCACTAGGGCATATTAACATCCATTAGTTGAATACCTTAGAAATCTTTGAAAATTACATCTTCTTTGGCATGTTCTTACTATTGGCAATATATGAGACAAAGATGCTTAATCGATGAAAAGAAACTGATTATATGATGTGTGAGTTAAAGTTATATACTAATTTATTCCCTGAAGATTACTCAATATGCCCTCAAGAAAGCCTACTTTTCCTTTATAAGTTGCAGACTGATTTTTCTTGAGAATCACTAAATATATCCTCAGGAGAGCCTACTTTCCTTTCAAAAAGAAAGGAATGTGACAGAGTAATAAGACCTAAGGAAAGAAATATTTGATCTACTGTACTAGCTCTTCCACAAAAATGTTCTTCAATTATCTTCAAAATTTTCTATCCTAGTATATATTCTTTTAATAAAATCTTGTTCTTTATAGCATGGGGGTGACCCTGGATTCTGCCAGGTTAGCAGAGCACAAGTTCTGGGAAATCCCATCAAACAGTTTTGCTAACAGATAAGCATACTAACATGCTCAGAAGACTGACCTGTGAGTGATGATTTCCTTTTCCTCCATGGCAAGTGTAAAACCATCTTGTAAAATTAGACTTTGGTAGTGAATACCAAAAAACTTAGTTTTTTTTGTGTCATAAACCTCTTTGGCTGTTTGGTGAAACATACGGACCTCTTCTCAGAAAAATGTTTTTAAAGGCATAAAATTTAAAAAAAAAAAAAACAGGATTACATAGGAATCTAATTATATGAAAATATGGTTTATCAAAATATCTTAAGAATCAAGATCATGGACCCCAACTTAAGAATCTCTAAGAAGAAAAAATATAATACATATTAGGGGAGGAAATATCCTCAATGATAAAAACATGGATCTTTAGAAGTTTTAAAATAATTAATTCGTCATCTTTTTTTATTATAGCTTTTTATTTACAAGATGTATGCAGGGGTAATTTTTCAGCATTGATAATTGAAAAACCTTTTGTTCCAATTTTTCCCCTCCTTCCTTTCACCCCTTCCTCCAGATAGCAGGTTGACCAGTACATGCAAAATATGTTAATGTATACATGTATACATGTCCGTACAGTTATTTTAATTTGCCATCTTCTTTGACTTCAAATGAACTATTTTTAGAGATGGTTGACACAACTTCCTTAAGTCTTTAACCTATTAAGCTGATGTGTGTGTGGCAGTATGGGGTGGGGGATAAGATCATGATCCAAATATTGCCTTAAGTCAATGTATTTTATGACTCTCTCCTTCCTAGTAACCTCCATCCCTGGATTCTTTCCCTACTACACTTATCCACTTCATTAGCTACCAAACTCACAGCTTATCCAGAAATTTGGATACATGTTTTATAATATTTTGAGGGTAAAAAAATTATGGGATCCAAAAAGACTTAACAGTGTGAATGGCTGCCTACATAGTGAGTCATCTGAATACCAGAAAACTAGTGATAGGGAAACAGAGTCCATGTGGAGCCATTTTTTTTTTCATAAATAATGAATGTAACTGCTTTCATTATTCTGTGTGAGTCATTTCATTTGAATATTTTAAGTCAATTTTCATGCTGAGCAACATTTTAGAGTTCTTGATCATAGTCAAACTGATTCCCAACTCCACATCTTTGAACTAACTATTCTCCCCAGCTAAATATCTTCTCCTCTCCCCTAAATCATTTATATCACCTCTCTCAAGACAACACAAATTCAACTCTTCTTCTCTCTAGGTTAATTTAGGTTTTTACATATCCCATTGATGTAATATATTATTTTGTATTTGGAAACATCTTAGTCTAAGAAAGTGCAGCAGCCAAGGCAATAATAAAGTTCCTTCAGAAGTACATAGCAGAAGAAGATCTATACTTTCTAATAGGATGCAAAATGGGGATTCATCCATAATGTTCTTCATCCTCAGCCCTCCATTGTAGATAGGGGAGGAAAGCATATATTTATTTTCTTGACATTATAATCCCAATATTAAATCTTATATCAAAGAAAGGAAGTTTATCACACAGTCAACATCTTGGTGGTTTTCTCAATGACATAAGATCAAGAATCTGGAGACCAGATCCTTTAGAGAGAGAAGGAGAGAAAATAAGCTTTGCTGGGAAAAAAAAAATATATCATTCACCTAGCCTCTAGCCTCTGCATCTGGGGTACAATCCATGAAAGGAAAAAAATTATGAATTAGCCCTAAAGCCTTCTTTCTCACTATGACAGTGTGATTCAGATTTCAGTGTGAAAGAGACCAATATATTTACCTTTTCAGGAAATACATTTCACAGGATATACTATTGTTCTGGAAAGGCCTGTGTAGATAACTACTATATAATAGGAATGTCAGAATGCTAGCAAAATTCAGTTGTTTCTGAGGATAACCACTATGACTGTTTTATTTCCTTTTTTGTCTGAGTATTAGTATCTGTGTGTCCTTTGCATGTTCTATAATTTTTTGTTGTTGGTGGTTTTTATTTTGTTTTGCTGAGGCAATTGGAGGTAAGTGATTTGCCCAGCATCACAATTGGGAAGTGTTATGTGTCTGAAGCCAGATTTGAACTTAGGTCCTTCTGACTTCAGGGCTGGTACTATATCTACTACGCTACCTAGCTGCCCCATGTTCTAAATTTTTTATGGATTAAAAAGCAGGCTATTCTGAAACTGAAATTCATGTGTATTGTTGCATATTTGAATGGGATTTGAAATTTTTAATTTTTATTTATAATTTATTTTTTTATTTTTATTTATAATTTATATTTAAATTTTTAAATTTATAAAAAATTATACATGAGTGTATATGGAGATTTTATAGAGTAAAATCTATGAGGATAAGATGAGGGCAAGGATAAACTAAAAGAATATCTAATGCTTTGGTACAATATTAGACCTAGTCTTGATAAAACCTGGAAAGCCCTAAACCACAACCAACACTCACATTAGACTAAATCCACTCCATCTCCAATCTCCCTGCCTTTGCTTAAGCTATTCCCCATATCTGTAATGCTTTCCCCTCTGCCATTCCATCCCATTATAAATTCTCAAGCTTCCTTTAAAGCACACTTCAGATGCTACTTCTTAAAGAAGGCCATTCTACATCACTCTCCTACACCCAATTTGTTCTTGCTGCTCCACCAAAAAAAAAAATTTATACTTGTACTTGCTTTACATCCATTTTAGATCTCTGTATCTATGAATGTGTTGTTTTTCTCAAGTATGATATAAACTTGTAGAGAGCCAGAACTGGATTTTGTGTTTTGTTTTGGTTTTGTATTCCTAGCTTGTAGCAGAGAGTCCTTCACAAATCAGGTGCTCAATGAACACTTGATAAATTGAATTAAAATGTCACTTTGCAATTGTTTTAATGGAGTGGTTCTCAAAATGTGGTCCAGAAGTTTCTGAGCATCCCCAAGACCTCTTCAGGGAGTATACAAAGTCAAAACTATTTTCATGATAATAATAATACATTCTAATTTCTTATATAGTAAGTACAGGCAACTATCACTCACATAAATCAAAAGTCTGAGGAGCCTCAATCATTTTTTAAGAGTATAAATTGGTGTTGTTATCATTTAGTTGTTTCAATCATGTCTGACTCTTCATGACTCCATTAGGAATTTTTTTAACAACGATAGTAGGAAGATTTGCCATTTTCCTCTCCAGCTTATTTTACTGATGAAGAAACTGAGATAAATAGGATTAAGTGAACTCAGATCTCTGATTCTATACCCAGCACTTTAGTACCACATAACTATGACCAAAAAAAATCAAAAACTATTTTTCTAATGGGATTTTATATGTATAAACTCTGTGTCTTCAACTAAATTAGAAATTCCTTAGAAGGAAGGAAGGGATCCTGTTTTCTAGTTACTGATGTATTTGGATTTCAAATGTAGTTCCTCTAGGACAGAGGAAACACAATTCTAAAATCCTAACTAGAAATACTGGGATTTTTACTCCCAATGAGATATATTCTTTTCTACTCTGAACCAGAATAGCACAAGATTGAGTTATCTAACTTAATAGGGAGGGACAATGGATGACAGATTGAAAAGAGAGAGGGAGATATAACTAAGAGGGAAGAAATCTTGAAGCAAGAACAAGAGCATCCGTGTACCAGGCAATCAAGTCCCAAGAGGTATCTGATGATCTGAGCACTAGAACTAGAGACTAAGTACAACAGGCTGGCTTCAGACAGGCCAAACTCTCCACTATGGCACAAAGAACTTCTATTAAAGCTGTTGGTTGTGGCTATTGCTTTAAGAAATGAGGAAAAGCTGCAAGATGTCCAATTCCCCCTTCTTCTCCTGCTCTGTACTCTATCCAGTACACTTATGCTAACAGGTACATCTATTTCATTTTTATCAGTATTTAAACTATTTCTATTTTTTAAATATTTTCCTTGTAAAATTTAACAATTGATCATAACTGATTTGTGACATATATCTATATGTCAGTACTCCGTTAAAGATGGAAATGAGGATTGCAAATGGAGGGCACCAGTGGCTAACTAGAAATACATAGAATTTTACTAGAGCAGAGTTTTAATCTTTGTTCAAAATATTTATGTTTGGAGGGTTCACAAGCTACAAGCATGAGATGTTATGATTATAATCTTTATTAATAATATTTAAAAGCATCTAAAGTAGTAGTAAGACCCATATAAGCTAGTATCATTTGATCTTAAGCTAAATTAATTCATTGTTATAACTAGAATCAGTGAAGTCAAACCAGCACAGATAAGGAAAAATGTCAAATTTAGGGAAAGAAATGGTGTGATACAGAGAAAGTGGAAAATTATATCTTTGGGTTGACACAGTAGGAAAGAAATATTTGGTATGGAAAAAAATGGCTTCTCTCCTTTGTTGGTGAGAGAAGAGAATCAAAATAGAAAGGGTTTAACCCAAACATTATCCCATGGTGTCATTGACTGGTTAAATTTATGTTCTTTCATGGTGCAATAGTGCTAAGTATGCATATAAAATGATTTAATCAAACATTATCCCACAGTGTCATTGACTAGTTAAAATTGTGTTCTTTTATGGTGCATAGTGCTAAGTACGCATATAAAATTATATTTTTTCAAAAAGATTCCTAAATTGTGAGTAATCTCTTAAAATAATCAAATTCATTAAAAATCACATATAAACTAAAACAACCCTCAGACACTTCCTAATTGGTGAAAATTATTAAAAATAATGAAACTCAATGCTACTAGAGTTATAGAGAAACAGGTGCTCTTAATGCTGGTTGAGTTGGAAATTTTTCATATTTTTTAAGTAATCTAGTAATATGCAGTAAAAGTTACTAAAACAAACAGACTTTAAGACAATTGTTAAGAATAGGCACTGAAAATATTTGAAAGAACAATAACTGCCCAAACTCCTATGCTCTAAGTATGTCATATGTTAATTACAGAATACATACTTATAATGCTCCAATAGCTTATTATGACATATAGATATTTGTATAGCATTTTAAGGTTAGTAAAGCATTTTACAGATACTCTCAGCTGATTTTAACAACAACCCCAAGACAGAGAGAGCTAATAATATCTCCATTTTACAAAAGGCTGAACTGAGGCAGATAGATAAAAGAAATTATCCATAGTCACACAGCTAATAAGTATGTAAAGCCAGATTTGAACTCAGTTCTTCCTGGGTTTAACTACAGTGCTCTATCCATTCCACCACCTAGCTACCTCATCAGAATGTTTGGGCAATTACAATTTTTTTATCATAGTAACAACTAAATCTTTGGTAATATTTTTGAGTCTCTCCCTATTCTCAGGTCTACCAATATCAGAAACCTCTCTATAGTTTCTATAGCAATACTTTGGATATGGATCTCCAGTAGCTGCAGTGATGATTCAATACATATTTATTGATGATAAACGACTTTACCAAAGCCCTACTTCAGTGCTTCATAATAACATTGACACAACCCTGGATTCACCAGCCTTTACTGGGAAAGCACAAACATTGGCAGAATTCACCAAACTACAAAGGTTTGGAGCATAATGGTGGTCTATTACTAGTGGTCTAGCTGAACAAAGACTGGAAAGATGCCCCATCAGAAGGCAACCTAGAAGTAAATGCTTTTATCTGAAGTAATTCATGACAGCCATGTGATATTGTATTGAATCATGGAAATCTGAGTCAAAGATGAGAGTACTCTTGGATTTGAAGTCTCTTATTCTTTGAAATACCAAAATAGTGATGACAACAAATGTTTCCATTCATCTTCTAAGAAGTAACAACAAGATCCTTGGGACCCAGCAAATAGGGCTTTCAAAAATCAAGGCAGAGAATGGGAAGCTGATTATTCTAAAATAAGTGCTCTAAATGGAAAAACAAATTACTCTTAAGTGACCATCAGCACCCAAAGACTTGAGTCAGAAATGGCACCCAACAAAAGAAGGAAATTCTTTAGAACCCATTACTTTAAAAATTCAATTCCATTTGCTATTTGTTCAAAATCCGCCTAATTATACAAGGTCAAAGGAAAGGGGAGCAGTCATCATTAGAAGTACTGAAAGAGTCTATTTAGAGAAATTGAAAATATGAGTACTGACCTTACACGCATAAGAATGTGTCACTAGCTGGATTGTCTTCTCCCTTTTTCATCTTCCAGGCACTATAAGTAATTCAGGAGCTTTGGAGATCATCAAAAACAATCCCTTCATCATTCTCTATTCAATCACTAAAGTGATTTTCCTAAAACACAGGTCATATCATGTCACTATCTTGCTCAATAAACTTCAGTGGTTCCCCATTGCTTCCTGGGGCAAATACAAAATGCTCTGGCATTCAAAGATTTTCATAACTTACCTTGCTCCTATCTTTCCAGTCTTACTCCTCAATACATATTCTTTAATTAGGTGACATTGGTCTCCTAGTTGTTGCAAGAAAAAGACTCCATCTTTTGACTTCAGGCATTTTTTTTGCCTGCCCTCTTTGCCTCTAACACTATTCCTCCTCCATTCTAACTACTGACCTCTCTGGCTTCCTTTAAATTCCAATTAAAATTCCACCTTCTACAGGAAGACTTCCCTAACCCCACTTAATTTCAATGCATTTCCTCTGAGTACATAGCTTGTTTTGTATATATTTGTTTATATGTGATGTCAGAATCTCCATGTCAAGATCATCCTTCTTTTTTCACTTCTCTCGTTTTGCCATTAGGAGATATCCTGTTTTCCAGAGTTAAGACCAAACAAGCAAGCTGTGCCCCAAGCTTGACATAACACCAATCCTCTGCACTTACTCCTTGAAGCAAAATCACTGAATTGTTTCAACCATAACAAATTGTTTCAACCTACTCAAGTAGTCTGTGAGCATCTGCAGGAACTACATTCCTGTCATGAAGCCCCTATGAATCAAATTTTCTTTATTGTTGCTATAACTCTCATTGCCACAACTATAATGCAATGCTTGTTTCTTTGTTTAGCCTCTAGTATATGAAGAAGCAAGGCTTAGCCTCACTGTTTTGGATCTATGTCTAGTTTCCCTCCTCCAGAGAAATAAAGAAAACTTTTTGCCTACAACTACTGTGAGAGCTTTAGTTTTAGATTAGTTTAAGTTTTCAGAATTACAGTTGGTGTATAATTTCTGTGAGCTCTTCAGTGTTTTCAGAGCTGACATTTGGTGTAATAATTTCTGTGACTTTGGTCATTTATTTGCAGCATTTGACAGTTGTCTTCTCCATTAGATTGAAAGCTCCTTGAGAGTAGAGATTATTATAAATGGTCAAAGGATATGAACAGACAATTCTCAAAGAAATTAAAACTATTTATAGACATATGAAAATATGCTCCAAATCATTATTAATCAGAGAAATGCAAATTAAGGCAACTCTGAGAAATCACTACACACCTGTCAGATTGGCTAGAGTGACAGAGAAAGATAATGTGGAATATTGGAGAGGATGTGGGAAAACAGGGACACTGATACATTGTTGGTGGAATTGTGAACACATCCAGCCATTCTGGAGAGCAATTTGGAACTATGCTCAAAAAGTTATCAAACTGTGAATATCCTTTGATCCAGCAGTGTTTCTACTGGGCTTATACCCCAAAGAGATACTAAAGAAGGAAAAGGGACCTGTATGTGCCAAAATGTTTGTGGCAGCCCTGTTTGTAGTGGCTAGAAGCTGAAAAATGAATGGATGCCCATCAATTGGAGAATGGTTGAGTAAATTGTAATGAACATTACAGAATATTATTGTTCTGTAAGAAATGACCAGCAGGATGAATACAGAGAGGACTGGCGAGACTTTCATGAACTGATTCTAAGTGAAATGAGCAGAACCAGGAGATCATTATATACTTCAATAACCATACTATATGAGGATGTATTCTGATGGAAGTGGATCTCTTCGATAAAGAGAGCTAATTCAGTTTCAATTGATCAATGATGGACAGAAGCAGCTACACCCAAAGAAAGAACATTGGGAAATGAATATAAACTGTTTGCATTTTTGTTTTTCTTCCCGGGTTATTTATACCTTCTGAATTCAATTCTCCCTGTGCAACAAGAGAACTGTTCGGTTCTGCACACATATATTGTATCTAAAATATAGTGTAACCTATTTAACATGTAAAGGACTGTTGCCATCTGGGGGAGGGGAGGGAGGGAGGGAGGTGAAAAATTGGAACAGAAGTGAGTGCAAGGGATAATGCTGTAAAAAATTACCCTGGCATGGGTTCTGTCAATAAAAAGTTATTTTAAATAATTTAAAAAAAAAAAGAAAGTCCTAGCCAAAAAAAGAGAGAGTAGAGATTATTTTGCCTAAGCTTATCAAGGTTCCCTAATATATAGTAGAAACTGAATACATGTTTATTAAATTGAGACAACTCTTAAGGAAATAAATAATAAGGCTCTCCAACTGATACCTCAATCCCACTTTCCCAAAATATGGGAGGGGGGGGAGAGAGGGGAAACTGCCTTAGCCAACATGTGTGGGTCGGAAACCATTAATAAAACAACTGGATAGATCTCTAGAAGCAAAGCAAAGTTTATTATACGTCCTCAAGAAGAGGTGTCCCACCCATCAAGCAGTCTATCGAAGGGAGGAAGCACCGTAGGGGGCAGGGTCGGCACTTTTATCCCTAACCCCTCCCACCACTGACCCTCATCCTTATTGGCTGAGGATCTTACATTCTAAACTGGAACTATTTGGCTGAAATAGGGAGGATAACAGGAAGGGGGCTTAAGTATGCCTTTAAGGGGATAACAGGGAGGGGATAGCAGGAGGATACTTTAAGTATGTCTTTAAGAAGATAGCAGGAAAGGGCTTTTGTCTTAAGAAGATAGCAGGAAGGGGCTTATTTCCTTAAGAAGATAGCAAGAAGGGGCTTTTGTCCTTAAGATAGCAGGAAGGGGCTTTTGTCCTTAAGAAGATAGCAGGGAGGAGACACTTTAAGTAAGCCTCAAACTTTGAAATAGATGAAACCTTACTCGATTTTCACAACTGTCTTGAAAGATCTCACCTTATCTCGTTCAAACATTAATTATTATAAAGATACCTCTTTTGTTATGCCATGAAGTTCTATAAATCAGGGTTCAATTTATTATATAGGTTTTCCTCCTCTTGGAGGAAGGGATTCATTTCCTTTTGGTCTTTGTGAATAGAGTTTACCACAAAAGAAATGCATACCAACAAAATTGGTATTTAAAAGAAACTCAGAGAGTTAGTTCAACACCTCATTTAAATAGATGAAGAAGTGAAATTTCAGGGAAATAAAATGATTTATCCAAGGTCATCTAGAAGGCAGCTTTCCTTGTCCTTCAATTCAGTGCTATTTCAACAGAAGAAAGCTTTCCTATACTTACTATCACTGTTTCTATACACCTAAAAAGACATCTAAAACCAAAGATATGTGTATAAAGGTATTATATGTATCATAATTCCCAAAGTATTATATCAGCCAAACAAAAGTGGTCAGAAGGTGAATTGGGATATTCTTAGGAAGATATGGAATCTCATGCCTTGAAACTGGATTGCATTCAATAAAATTATATCAGACTCCATTCTGGTCATACCACACCTACAGCTCTGTGTTCAGTCCTGGTTATCATATTTTAAGTAGGATAGACAAAAGAACCATTGTCTAAATTAGTAAAGATAAGATTCACTTGAAGATTTTTAAAAGAATCCCTACTGCATTAAAATGAGGTTGGGTTTATATACATTGTATCAAAAGTGAGCATAGAGGAATGATAAATGATGACCCATTTATTACATAAGTGAGTTATACCTGAATAATGAGAAGATACCTTGTCTCCAAACCTTAAAGCAACATGGTAGTTTATGTAGAAATTTTAAAATAACTTTTAAAAGTATATCATGTATTTTCTTCCATCTGCTGGAAGTCTTTTCCACTTACTCTACCCCCACTGCCATTCCATCTCTGTATAACATATATGTGTGTGTGTATACATACACACATATATGTTATGTATGAATAATGTTCCACATGTGATCTCCCCCATGAAAATGTGAATATTTGAATTCAGGGACCATGCTTTGCCTTTTTTTGCATCCCCAGCACTTAGTATAATCTCTATCATATAATTAATGCTTAATAAATTTAATTTGATTGATTTACTGACTCTAATCTGTGTACCTTTCATTTCCTCTAATAGAATTTTAGAGTAGCAACTATTCTCTTTTTCATCTTCATGTATTAATATGAGTGATTCTCACATTGTAGATGATTAAGCAATACCTATGGAACTGAAGAAAGGAGATAATTGCTAAATTTCATCATCATCTTTTTTATACTCTCAACTCTCCATGGCTAGGAAATCCTATAGAAGAGATAATATATCACTAGCTGGAAATATAGAACTAGCTGGGAGTTCTTTTTCCTTCCTCACTTTCTAGTCACTTTTTACAAGCCAAGAGCCAATAAGAAGGGGAAAAGGATGAAAAGAAAAAAAGGAACTAGACATTTCACTCAACTGCAGAGGGATTTCTATAAAGCTCTGCAGGATATAGATGGATATTCTGAGACATCCAGAGACTAGGCCTAGAAGGAGAATCTAGGTGCTGGAAATCAAGATAAGAGTTGTCTACTGAGCAAATTATTCAAATTGAAACATACCAGTCAAGAAAAAAAAAATTGCAGGCATCTGTTTTAAAAGAAAAACAATTGCTTCATTGTCGTGTTATATAAAATTGAATAACAATATCCACAAAAATCATGACTAAACCACAACTAATGCTTTGACATTAATTTGCCCTAATTAATGACTTCATTTGTACTGACAATATTTTATTTAGTTCAACAGGAAGTTAAATAATTAGCTTTCAATTGAATTTGTAAGCTGCTTTCTAATACTGAAGAGTAGATCACTTAACTGTCTTTACCAGTTGGTGTTTAGACAATCAAGGTGATGAGAAAGAATGTCCTTTTTAGAAATGTGTTTGATAGCCAAGGGTATCTATCAGTGGGAATTTACTGATATTATGTGTCTCAATACGTGGAAACTTAGTCATGGATGTGTCATTAAATATGAATATTGACTAATCCTATTTCCTCTTTGAATAGTCAGTCATCTTAATAATTAGGATCAAAGTATTTTTACTGGAAGAAAATTTAACAAGATCATCTAGTCCAATAACCTCATTTAATAGATTAGGCCAGAAAAAGTGAAGCAATCTGACTGAGATCACACAATGAGTAAGTTTCAGACTTGTGAGACAAATACAAATCCTCCAATTCCAAATCCAGTCTTAGGGTTAGAGTTAGTTCATCTAATTACATGTTTTATTTTTTGAAATCACACATCAGACTCCTTTTCTATAACAAGCCTCAAACCTTTCCAATATTTTCTTTGCATCTGCATAATAAATGGCTCATTATCTTTCTTAGGATTTTAATTTATTAAGTAGTCAAGGCCATTCAATGCAAGTCACATTTATTAAGTACTTATTCTGTGCCAGACACTCAGTATACAAACCCACAACAAAACATTCCCTTCCCAGAAGGTACTTAGAAATAAACTTTGAATATTTAGTTTAACTATATATGATGAGCATATTATCCAAACCCAAAATTAAGACACATTGGTCTTCACTATCATTGGTGATGTCTTGGTGGTAAGTTTAGGGTATGAGCAAGTCTGTGAAAAGGAAGACCATTTGACTATGTTAGTGAAAGAGAGAAGAGTTACAATATGTAGTCTGATCCAAGTTTTCTTAATAGATGTTTCAGATTATTGATATGCAAAATAACAATGATAATAGCTAGTATTTAAATATTGCTTTAAGATTTGTAAAACACTTTACAAATCTTATTCATTTGATTTCCCCCAATATTTATGAGAAATGTGTTAATATTATTCCCATTTTACACATGAGGAACCTGAGACAGAAAAAGGCAAAAGTACTGACTAGCTATATGAATTGTCTTTTTGTCTCTAGCACACTAGATAAATCAAATGACCTTCCTGTATTTCTTCATTTGTAAAATGGGGATAATGATTGTACCTAACTAATAAGATTGCACCATAAATAAGCACTATAAGCACTTTACCAACTTTAAAGTATATTATTATTTTCTCTCTAAATACCAGGTATCTTTCAAAATGGGTCTACTGTACAAGAACTCCCTAAAGAGTCACAAGTCCAGGGAGATAAAAAGACATTCATGAAAAGATAGTTTTCAGAAGCCCACAACAGACTTTTATAATCTACCCCACTCATCCATAAAGAGGTGTCACCTACCTGCTTGCAAAAGTCAGCTCTAAACCTCAGTACAACAGGCCAACTTGTAACAAGAACCATTCTAGAAGGTCTGGCTCTTCTTGCACAATGCTGCCTGCTAGCCCTTTCAGAGGATTAAACAGAGACTGAGTTATTGCCTACAGCTTTAGTAGGGAGGGTTTGGCTTCAAGACAACTGTGGATTTCTTAAGGCAGAAACATTAATACTTACTGAAAAATGTTGGCTTAGAAAATTTCTAGGCCTTTCTTAGAAACATCTGAGGTTTTACTTTGTTTTACTAACAAAAAGCAAACCATTCTTTACTTTCCCAGAAGAATGAAGAAATTCACCACAAATATTTCTAGAGAATACCTGCAATGTTTTTAGCACCTTATAAAAATCTTCAGTATTGCACTGACCTATAGTTTATTCAGTGGAAGTATTCCCTTCCCTACTATAGCTTCACCAAGCCTTATTAACCAGTCTTTCTTAATTGCTATAGTCAAAAAAGAAATCTTTATTTGTTAGTCAATCTTTTGGTAACAAGACTGTCTGCATTTAGCTAAGCTTTTTCTTGTATCATAGTCTTTTTCTGCACACACCCCCCCCCCCCCCATAGCATATTTTTCCAACTTAGTGAAACCTTTAAAAGAAGGCAGCTAGGTATCTTAATGTGTATAGTGTATAGCACTGGATGTGAAGTCAAGAATACTTGAGTTCCAATACAGTCTCAGACATTTATTAGCTGTGTGATCCTGGGTAAGCCCCTTAACTTTTTTGCCTTAATCTATGGATTAATGGCAGACCACTTCAATATCTACAAAAATGAAACAAAACAAAAAACTCAGGACATTATGGTGCATGGGACATGAAGAGTCAGAAAATGAATAACAAAAAGATCTTTCAAAGCTTGCCTTCCATTGGCATAGCTTTTAAGAACTTGAGGTCTCTACACATTATGATGAATAATTGCAGAATGCCATTAATAGAGGGAAAGTAAATTAATAAAGTTTAAAACAGGAAGTTAAAAGAAAATAAATTGCTTTCAATCAATATGGAAGAGGAATAGAACCCACTATCAGAATCTGCTCTTTTTTTCTGCCACTTACATTATTCATTTTATCCCTCTAAAATGATCATCTGCTATACACCAGGGAAATGGAGAGTAATTAAGCTCTGTAGTAATAATGGAAGTGTGGGCAGATAACAAAAAAAGGTTTGCTGCAGTTTTCATATGAATACTTCTAAGGAGGAGTGCTTTGCTAATGTTTAGAAAATTAGTTAACATATAAAGGAGTTGTAATAGTCCTTAAATGAACCACTGTTGCTTTTGTACTTCCAGAACTGCCACTTTCATTTAAAGTCTGGAGAAAATTGAATATGGATTTCCTCTTTTTCCAAAGGTCTGATGGGACTGGTGTATTTGCATTCACCCTCACAGCAAAGTGGATAGTAAAAAAATAATATTTTAGATGAAGATTTAATGGTCCCAAGCTGTTTCCTACCACCAAAGGTGATCTTGTTGATGTTGGCATTTTTCCAGTAATGTTTTCTGATTGCAAATCATGCAACTTGTGATCTCAAAAGAATTGCAATTGCAGCTAGATGCCCCTAAAGACAATAGAGTAGAAAACTTCACAGTGGGTGGAAGGAAGCTGAAGCACAGTCGCCAATGCAGTGATAAAACATATGATCAGAAAATGCTAGTCTTGTAGTAACAGTCAAGGATAGATACACTAAATGTTGCACTATAATTCCGGGTATCTTCTTCTGGAGGCATAGAAGAAAAACCTGGTAAATCCCCAAGAAAAAATTTATGCAGATGAATAGATTTAAATAAGATGATAAGGTGTGAATGGATTAAAAGCTGTAGTAATGGACAGAATGTCTAGTCACATCACAAATTCATCAAAATATTGAAATATTTCAAATAAAAATTTGAAATTTTTAGAGCCTGAAAAATGCAAACATTTAATCAGCTGCTCAATATAAAGAGAAGTATACTGGATTGATACCCAGAAGAATTTTAGATTCTGGTCTAGCCTTTGCATCAAATTTAGGCATCAATTTCCTTCCTTCAAAATCCTTATGTGTAAAAAATGGGGAGGAGGAGAAATAAGAATAGCTGATTCTTTAAGAAAGAATGGATGGAGTCAAGATGGCAGAGAGGAAACATGTCTTTTTCTGAGCTCTCTCCATATCCCTCAAATTAACAGCAAATTAAGCCTCTTGACTATTTTGGGAGTGACAGAATTCACAAATATTTGGAGTGTAACAAATTGCCAGCAGAAGACAATTTGGAACTTCTTCAGAGTAGGTCTGTTTCCATTGGGAATAGAGGGAAGTGGTATGAAAATAGGTAGCATTGTGGAAACCCAAGCACAGATAGTGCAGAGAACAGAGTGATGGGGTTCTGGGGAATCTGCTGGAAGCAATCTAACAGCAGTGTTGACTACTCTGTCCTGGTTGTAAGCCAGTAGATCAGCAGACATGCAACACAAATACAAAAGGCAAATAGTGAGCCCCTAATTGCCAGAATTTCACAGAACCTGGCCATGCCCACCCAGTAATGGAAGTTAGTCAGCACTGACACAGTGTAGCTACTGTCATCTGTAGAGGAAACTAGGACAAACCTTTGCCCTAAAAGCAAACCTCAATATTTTTAAAAATGAGCAAAAAAGCAAAAAGAATTCAAAAAGAATCTTAAAAGAGAGAAGAAAAATGGGGAAAGGAAATGAGAATTTTGCAAGAGATTATTAAAAAGGAAACACAGAAATTATTTGAAGAAAACCCTTTACAAAACAGATTTAGTGAAATGGAAAAAGCACATAATTCCTTATAAAATAAATTTTACAAAATGGAAAAGAAAATACCTCCTTGAAAAACAGAATTTGTGAAATGGAAAAAGAAAACAATTCCTTGAAAAATAGAACTTGTGAAATGGAAAAATAAATCCATAGAACAAAACAACTCATTTAAAAATTCAATTAGTCAAATACAAAAGGAGCTAAAAAAGGTAATTGAAGAAAATAATTCACTAAAAATTAGAACTGAACATATGGAAATGAATGACTCAATGAGACATCAAAAATCAGTCAAACAAAACCAAAAAAAAAATGAAAAAAAATAGAAAAAATTTTTCAGTTACGCACTATGTGAAATGTAAATTACTAGGTTTACTGGAATGTGCTATGATGGCAAGAACAAAAGCTCTGGTATTAACTAGCTCAATTGCTAAATATAAGAGAAAGGTTATTGATCAGTTGATGAAGAGATGGACCCTTGTGAGCTGAGTGAATTTCATTTTTCCATTTATAAGTCTGTATGTTATATAAATTTACATTTCATTTCAGGAAATGTACTCAAGGATAGTATTCCTTTAATTAGACATTAAAGGAGAGTCCGTCAAATCCTTGGAATATCACAATATAAGAAACCAGCAAAATCAGATCATATCTTTTGTAGACTGATTATCCATGATACATATCATAATATTAGGAAAGCTTATTTGCATATCATAATATTAGGAAAGCTTATTTATGTTTTTGAATTTTTTAATAAATATTTTCCCTCAATTACATGTTAAGACAATTTTTAACATATGAGTTTTTCTTTAAATTTGGGGTTCTAAATTCTATACCTTCCTGCTCCCTTCAATAAGTAAGTTGATATAGGCTATACATAGCAACGGTGTCAAACATTTCCATTTTAGTCATTTTGTACCAAAAAACCTTCAAATGACAAAAAAAGAATGAAAATAAAAGTGAAAATCAGTATGTTTCAGTCTGTATTCAGACAAAATCAGTTCTTTCTCTGGAGGTTTTTAATCATGAGTCCTTTGGGATTGTCTTGGATCATTGTTTTACTGAGACTAAGTCATTCAAAGTTCCTATCAAACAATATTATGGCTACTGTCTACAATGTTTTCCTGATTCTGCTCACTTCACTTTGCATCAATTCATTTAATTCTTTCTAAGTTTTTTTTTTTTCTGAAATAATCATACTTGTCATTTCTTATAGCACAATACTAACCCTCACAATCATATCTCATAATTTGCTCAGTCATTCCCAATTGATGGGCATTCCCTTGGTTTCTAATTCTTAGTCACTACCAAAAAAAAGAGCTGCCAGACATAGTCCTTTTTCTTCTTTTCTTCCCAAAAATCTCTTTAGGATACAAATCTACCAGTGATCAAAGGACATACAAAGTTTTATAGCCCTTTGGACATAGTTCCTAATTGCTCTCCAGAATGGTTGGGTCAGTTCACAATGCCACCAACAATGCATTAGTTTTTCAGTTTTTCCACATCCCTCCAATTTTTCTTTTTCCTTTTTTGATATATTAGCCAATCTGATATGTGTGAGCAGGTACTTCAAATTTGTTTTAATTTCATTTCATTCCCTAATCAATATTAATTTAGAGAATTTCATATGATTATTAATAGCTTGATTTCTTTGTTCCTGCCTTTTTTGTTTGTTTACAATTTTGATTTCATCAATAGAGGGAACTCCTAGCGAGGAAATCAATGTAGATAACCAATTTCAATTTATAGATTTAGAGAATTATTCTAAGGTAATGAGAGCTTAAATGATTTGTCCAAAGTCACACAGTTAGTGTGTGTGTGTGTGTGTCAGATGTACATCTTGAACTGAGATCATTCTTACTCTATTTTTAAATTGCTCTCTATTTACTACATCCTACTGCCTCTATGTTTTTGTTACAAAAACTCCATGAAGACAATGTTAACATATTTATGTATGTAACACAGATTTCTTTCATTCCTACTGCCTGGAAGTCCAGGTATTTTATTTCAGTTCTCCCTTCCAGGGTCCTCTGGTCTAGTCTTACTACTTCACCATCAATGGTGTTCCTTCCAAGTGTAGAATGGTCCCCTGCACCCCAATTCCATTTAACCAGTCAAATTAGCTTTTATACAGAAATATACCAGCAGATATAATCACAATTATCAAAAGTTATTCCTTACATGGCAAGCATATATAATCCTTCTCTCATTATACTCTCTCTCCTTCCCCCATATTAGCAACATCTCAGTCTCTGGGGAAGGGAAGGACTCTATAGTTTGGTTCCTACAAAATCCAGTCCTACTTCCAAGTCCAAAAACTTTCTTTACACTTCTGTCTCGAGCATTCTATCTTCTTAAGGCTTTTGTGCCTTACTATCTACACTATCCCAATTGCTATCCTTGTTTTGAACTCCTTGTGTTGTGAGGATCACCTCTGACACCTGAGTGAATATGACTAATAACATAGATCAGATACAGTTATTCCATGATCCATTTTTCAGAGCCAGATAAGCAAAACAGAGGAAGGGAATCCTTCTTCTTTCATCCCTCTCATATCTCATGGTGCCTTCAGTGTGGGTAAACTATATCTTCACCCTCTGAATACAGCCAAAAAGAATGACTGAAAATAGAACAGCAGAAAAGAATGGCTATCTAGACAGTTGTAAAGATGAAGGCAACTGATCAGAGGAGGCAACCCTCACCCACATAAAGAAGCAATCTGAACATCCTTCAAAGGCCTCTGTAGAGCACCTTCCTCTTACACAAACTAAGCATATCCAGACATTCTCATGTTCCATTTATATAGTGCTTTAGGCATTGCAAAATGATTTGTATATGTTATCTCATTTCATCCTCAAAACAATGTTGTAAAGTAAGTATATTTATTCCTTTTTTATATAGGAAAAAATGGAGGCCCAGTGAGGAAATCCTCTCTACCAATTAAGCTCAATCATTTTGCAATTCAAAGATTTTTAGAGTTGCTTGAAGATCCTGAGAGATTGAGTGACCTGCCTAGCTGTGTGACCCTTGGCAAGACAACTATTCTCTCAATACCCCCAAACAATCTCTAAATCTTTAAATTGCAGTATTTGAAGTCAGGTCTTCCTGATGTCCAAAATAGCCTCTCTCCAATATGGTTCCAAATGTATCTTATGCTATCTATACATTGATCATATGCACCTATTTTCCATGGCCTCTTGAACATAATAAATGCTTGTTGATTGATTAAATGAGTTTTGATTACACACTATCATGTCCATTCAAGTTGTAAATTCATAACTATATGTGCAATAAATTCTACACTTTGGGGCTAGGATGAGACCAACAGAGTGCAATAAATACTTTGATCTGCACTGTTTGATATTGTTCCAATAAACCCACCTCAGAAACCATAAATCCAGGCTACTCTGGGATATCTTATTCTCTCAGACTTGTAGGACTCAGCTGTGAGATATGGATATCCCAAAATCTGGCAAGTGCCCAGTATTTCTCTAGCTGAATCACTCCAAATATAATTTTAAATCCTCCTCATAAGAATATAACTTTTCCATTACAAATAATATTTGTAGAAAGTATTAGAGATGAACTCAAAGTATTATGTATTGTGAGTTTGAAAAATAGGCATACTGGTTCAGTTTAAGAAATCTTTAGTAAAGGAACTAATTTCTATTCTGTGTGAATCTGCACAGGTCAATATATCATTAGACCTCTCTTAGGGCAGACTAGATCACTGGGGAAAAATAGCATGGGAATAGCCTTATTTTTGTAATCTGCAACTTATAAGAATGAGTCTCCATAGAGATCCTGGCTTTATGAGCTGCAGGCATCAAAATGCACTCTTTGAAATAACAGCCTTCTAGAATCAAGTGAAAGAGAAAATGTGACTTTCAATAGAAAAAAAAAGCAAAAAGAGAAAATGATTTTTAAAAGATTTCTTTTTTAACACCCATAGAATTTGATGCGCAAGGAATATGTAATAGGCTCATTCTAAAGCATTAGTAAAACTCTAATGTCTAAAGTCTATGCTCTGGTTTGTGGAGGACTTGCTTTGGAACCAAGAACACTGTCTTTCCAGGATGCTCTGATTCAGGGTTGTGGGCCCTTCAGTTGATAATCAAACAAGACACTTCATCCCTCGACACTAGACCTTTTTCAAGGATAGTCCCCTTGACTATATCCATCATGCTCTCCCTTTTCTTCTCATCTCAAAGACCTGACTTTCCTGAATGTCTTCAGATTTCATCTAAAATCCCACCATCAATAGAACTTTCCTGATTCCCCATAATGCTGGTGCTTTCCCTTTTTTCATTATTTTCAACATATCCTGTATTTGTCTTGTTTGTATGACACTTTCCCCATCAGAGTCTTAGCTCCTTAAGATCAGGGACTGGTTTTATCTGTTTTACCTTTCTTTCTGTCCCCAATGCATGGCACTCAGTAGACATTTATTTAATAAATGTTAATGGACTTGTTCACAACATATTTGAATACTCACATAGGCAAGTGACCATCCACAAACCACTTAATCGTTCAATTTTGAGGAAATTGACTAAGAATTATAGAACAATCACCTATATGAATAGGTGAAGGGAGTTTCCACCCCAAGAGTTCTCTACAAAATAAAATACAGCTTTAAAAAATGAAAGGGAAGAAAAACAGGGGAGGCTAAGAGTCTAAAGCACTCTCTGATTTATAAAGTAGCTTCCTTACAACAAACCTATATTTTACATTAGTTTCTAAATCCTTTTTAGTTTACTCATTAGTAATACCTCATTACCTCATTTACCTATTGAGGTAAATATTGATACATACACACACACACACACACACACACACACACACACATACATACGTGTGTGTGTCTGACTCCTTCTCTCTCTTTCTGTGTGTGTCTCTCTCCACCAATCCCATCTTCTTCCTTTGTCTGTCTCTCTGTGTGTCTTTGTGATTGTTCCCTCTGTATTTCTGTATATTTCGATCACCCTCCTTCTGTGCCTTGCTTCTTCCTTTTCCTCTCTCTGTGTTTCTTTATTTTTCTGTTTAGCTGTTTCTCTTTTCTCTCTCTCCTTCTTCCTCCCCACTCCCTGCTCCTTCCTTGTTACTTCCTTTCTCCCTCCCTTCCTCTCCCCTCTCCCCTCTCTCTCCCTCTCTCTTCCTCTCTCTCTCTCTCTCCTCTCTCTCTCTCTCTCTCTCTCTCTCTCTCTCTCTCTCTCTCCCTTTCTCTTCCACCCTCTCCCCTCTCTCTCTCTCTTCCTTTCTCTCTTTCTCTCCACCTCTCTGTCTCTCTCCATCTCTCTCTCTCTCTCTCTCTCTCTCTCTCTCTCTCTCTCTCTCTCTCTCTCTCTCTCTCTCTCTCTCTCTCTCTCTCTCTCTCTCTCTCTCTTCTCTCTCTCTCTCTCTCTGCCTCTCTGTCTCTCCCTCCCTCCCTCTCTGCCTTTTCCTCTCTCACTCCAAGCTATCCTCCTTACCAGTAATGTCAAACTCAAACAGAAATAGGATCATTAATTCATACATAAGAATTCCACTGAGCCACATATTGAAGGTTTAAGATGCAGTGTTTCCTATATTTTACTATATTTTTATTTATTTTGTTATATATTTCTCATTTTTTTTTTTTGGTTCTGCCTACACTAGGGAGTTTTCATGGCCCTACATAGCCCTCAGCTGTGGTTGACACCTCTGTTCCATATAGTTGCTGAAATAATCTTTCTAGGGCCAAGGTCTGCTCTTGTGACTTCTCTGCTCAGAAAAGCTAAGTGGCTCCTCATTGCATGTAGGATAAAATTCCAAATCCTCCACCTGACACTGATATAATTTTTCAGATACATTTTACATTAATTAATCCATCTCACACATTCCATATTCTAATCAAATTTGTCCCTAAAATTGATTTACCATCTGCTGGGCTTGGGCTTAGCACAGTCCCATTCCTGGAACCTGCCACCTCGCCTCACCCTAGATTTTCTAACTTTTTCCTCAGTGCTCAGTTCAGATGATACCTCTAACATGAAGCTTTTCCTATTCCTCTAAGGGGTTTGTACTTGTTCTTTCTTTAGATGCTACATTGTATTTACTGGCCTACATGCCCTGATCCTAACAGAATAGAAGCTACTTGGGGCAGGGACAATTTTATTTTGATCTTGTACTCTCAGCACCTAGTACAGCCCCTGACACATCATAAAAAACTTAAGAAATGTTTATTGAAAAAAATTGGATTCAAAAAAGTAGGAAGTATAAATATTGCATGATTTCATGGATGAGGGAACTGAGTTTCATAGAAGTGAATTATTTGCCTATGGTCCCATAGATATTAAAGCTAATGACTGGGATTTTTAATGTATTTATTTATTTAAGACAAATGCAAAAGAAAAAAAAAGAAAATAATAGAAAAAAGAAAAAAGATACATTGCCATGTGCACAGTAGAACATGAGAGGATTCAAAATATGAAGCAATAAATTTCCATTTCAAGAAAGCATATATAAAAAATCCTACACTGTATTCAGAACTTCATCTTTCTCTTGCTTCCTTGTAGGTTTTCTTCTGTTCTCTGCTAAGAGCTTTTTACTTAATTTTTCCCCTCTTACTTTCCCCCTACTTCCTCCAAACAAGATACAGTTAAATATATATATATATATATATATATATATATATATATGATATATGTACACATACACATAAATACATATATTATACGTGTATACATATGTATATATATGTATACATATAAGCATATATACTCATACATAGACATGGATATCTGTCATTATACATATATACACATAAATGTATAGTATGTACATATACACATACATATGTCTATATTAACGCATATACCTATAGATATCTTTAATCCTACATACAAATATATACATGTATGTATGTATGTGTGTATACACACACACACACACACACAAACACACGCATAAGACTGGGAATCTAAACCACATTTCCTAACTCTAAATTTACTACAGAGCTCACAGACTTCATTTGCTTCAAGGAAGACAAGTAAAAAGTAACTGATGACCTCAGTAATATTTTCTAGGCTTAATTTAGTATTTCCCAACATTTTGAATAATTAAGAAATCTGCCTGTACAGACCTCCGACCTCAAGTTCAAGTAAAATTTCTTGGAGAGTTTTAGTTCCAATTCTCATCAGATAAGCCAGAAGAACATAGTCACATGTTTGAAGACACATATTCTTCTACTATCAATCTTAGAAATAAGGAAGAAGAGAGATATATAAAAATGAAGGGGAGGGAAAGAGTCACTAGAATAATCAGAGAGATTTCTTAAAGTCCATCTCATTTACTATACCATTTCTTTATAATTACAGTTATCTGACAACTGAACCTTAAATACACTGATAGGAAAATACTCCCTGAGAGCCTCCTCTTCACATGCCATACTCAGACTACAAATGAGATCATGGGAATAATCACAAAAGGTCATTTAGCTGGTCAAAGCAATCTTGTCTTTTTTTTTCTGTTCCCTCATCAGATCTCTTACCATCATCTCCTCAAAACAATCCTTACACCTCTCCTTGATCACAACCTGCTACCAATCCCTGAGGCACCAACCTTACCTTCTTCTGCCTGGGAATAACATACTAAGGATAGAATTTTAGTATGAGTATTTTAAATTTAATTTCCTGTTTGTTCAGTATCTTGGTGGGAAAAACTCAAACACACTGATAAGCCTCATTCCAGGCAAAGTAGAGTTGACCCAAGTTCTCAAACAATTTATAAATAATAACTAAATAGGAATCAACCCCTGTGGTGAATTCTTTTTGTGAATGTGAATAAACATGTCTTGGAATATCCGTTCTTTGGTTTAATTTTTTTCTCATATTCTTTGATATTTTGAAATATTTGTGATTTCACTGATGTAGACATTCCCTTGATTCATGTGGATCATGATCTATCCATGTCAATTTGAGTTGCTACATCATTACTTGATGGTCAACTTTCTGGTAATGATCTCCTGATACAACTTTGTATTTACTCTACCTGTCCCAGAAGTACATAAATTATTTCAGGGAAAGGACAGTTTTATTTCTACCTTTTTTTTAACCTTTCCAACAACAGCCCTAGCAGTTATTGATTTAATACAACATAAGGAACTTAATAAATGTGTTATTTAAAATAAACAATAAATAAAACAAATTCTTGGCTTACTTAGGTTGATCCTTGGGTGCCAGACACATAGTCATTAGCCCTTATATAATCTATGTATAGCTTTGAAAGTTCTGTCAAGGCTTTATCTTCAACTACCATAACTTTGAGAACAAAGATTATCTCTTTGTGAACATGAAACATCAGGATAGAACCATATAATAACATGTTTTGGTTTATTTAAAAATACAAAATACCTATATACTAAGTTTTCCTTTAATCTTGGATGGAGCCTCCTTGGAAAGTTTATAGAAAAGTATAAGAATAATTTATAGACTTGTATAAAATAAAAATCCATGGAGGAATTGATTTTTGCATCAGTGTATACATTGTATACAATGTATACATTTTACAGATATCTTTATTTGGTCAAGAAAATTGATTTGTTTTATAGCTTTGTTATTAATACTTGCTTATGATGCTACTCTAGCAGAATGGAATTTCAATTATAATACCTCTTTAAAATGTATTCATGAGGGGCAGCTAGAGGGGTACAGTGGATTTCAGAACACCACCCTGAAGTCATGAAGACCTGAGTTCAAATCTGGTCTCAGACACTTAACACTTCCTACCTGTGTGACCCTGGGAAATCACTTAACTCCAATTACCTCAGCAAAAAAAGAAAAGAAAAGAAAAGGATTCACGTACATGAAAATTCCAGAGTTTTTCTCTTACTTGATATTCTCCATGTATTAGATGCAATTGCAGCAACTATGAAAAATAAAGTAAGAAAATCTATGAAAAATTCAGTGGATTATCAGTCTTAAATAAGGAAATCTTTAGAAAGTGTGTTTTCCTTAATGCCAAAATCATATTGGAGGAGCGATGGGTAATGGGAGAAGTGCTATCTAACACTAGGTAACAAACAGCATGCTTACTCTTTCCAGAACTACAACTAGGGAAAAGCAATCAGAGATTTGACCAAGGGTGCCAAATTTAGAGGAAAACTCAGATCTTAAAGTCCTTCCACAGTACACATAGCTAGCATGAATAATTAGTTCAAAATGGTGGACTCCAGAAAGCACAAGTATGAGCTCTTCCCCTGTCCAAGCTTGCTAAAACTCATGTACTCATGATAACCACTTATTTACTTTTGCTCTAGTGTTCCAGAACTTTCTTATTCCCCTTAAGGAGTATTAAACTCCCCAACTGAGACTTCATGTCCTCTTTCACCCAGGCACAGTTTTTCTTACTAGATCCATGGACAAAAATTCTTTATTACATTTGTTTGCACCTAATACAATGTTGCTTAAATTCATCCATCAGCAAAGTCATCATTTGCAAAGCAACTAATGACAGAGATGGCAGAAAACTCTTTGGACAGGGGCAAAAGTTTTGAATAGGGGCACTGTTGTCAGTGTTAGAAATTTCATTTCCCCTCAGTCTGTATTTCTTTTTTGCAACAATTCTGTGATGCACCCAATTGGGTCAATATGGCTGCAGCAATTTTAAAGAAACAACAAATATTTGTTTTTAAGCCCCCAAGTACCTTTCCAGAGATGCCCCATGAGGATTGTGCTATGCTCTAAAAGAAAACAACATCTCTTATATTCTAGAGTTTTTATAAAAAAAGATCAGTGTGTCATTAGCAATCACAATTTCCCCTACCTTTCATCTAGTAAGAGTCACCATAGCAATCATCAAAAGCACACTGGGACATGGGAATTATATGACATTTTGTTCAATTGCCAGATGATAGTGTTAAATAATCTCTAAGGTTCTAGTTCTAAATCTATGATTCTGTGATGATGAAAATATAAAAATAAGGATCATATTTGTCCAAATTTGATTATGCATCTCTCTTTATTTCCAAGAAGTGGTACTATTTCTCACTATTTCTACTGATTGCTGAGATCAAAGAATGACAGAATCAAAAGGGATTTGAGGGGTTATTTAGATACATTTGTGTCTGAATGAGAATCTTCTGTGATATAGCTAACAAGAGGACATCCAGTCTAACATTCCTGGTAAGGCATAACTGAACCAAGTTCACATTAGTCCCAAATCCCAAAAACATATATTTTTTTCCTTCTTCTTTTAACCTCAAGCTAAATTTATGACTTTGACTAAATCATTCATCCAAGGAATCTGAAATGTGCATTCTTTCTTTCTCTTTTTCTCTCTTTCTTTCTTTGTCTTTCTCCCTTCTTTCCTTCCTTCCTTCCTTCCTCTCTCCTTCCCTTTCTCCCTCCCTTTCTCCTCCCCTCCTTTTCTTTCTTTCCTTCTTCCCTTCCTCCCTTCTTTCCTTCTTCCTTCTCTTTTTTCTTCCTTCCTTCCTTCCTTTTTTTGCTTTAATTTCTTTCTTCCTTTCTTTTTTTGTCTCTCTGGTTTTCCAAAGGCCAAGAACACATTCCTATCCACAATGCTCACTGCTGCAGCTTTCCTTTCTCTTTCCCCACCTATCAACCAAAACTATACTATCATGATTTCTCAGGATTAATGAATGACCACTCAAGCTGACGAAAACAGCAACAATAACAATAGTTCAACTGCAAGATATTAATGTTTCAATAATCTCTTTAAAATTTGCCTCTTCTGGATAAAATTTACAACTTCTTCTACCTTCAACATTTTGTGTCAAAGAAATTAATTCCAAATTTTCAGGGACCAGGTAAGTAAGTGTAATAAGGTGGAGTAATGATTTAGATCAAGGAGGTCTTTCTGGGTGCTTCTTTATTTCATCGATTCAATGGCTACTAATTTTGCCAAACATTTATGACTAGAATACAAGAGCAATGAAATAATATCCAGGAAATAATACTCTGGTTGACATTTTCCCCTATATTTGAATTGTGTCTTCCATAACATACAGTGGAGTTACATATGAAATAGATGGGATTAAAAATTACTCTCCCTTAAAATTCATTAAATTACTCATGTAATGCAATATATTATCTATAAACACTTGCTACAGTACAGGAAGCACACAGCTGAGCTCTCCTAAAAACTTTAAAATAATGCTTCAAATCAAATTCTGGAGTAGTCAAGCCAATAGAAGATCAGGAAGAGATATTCATCTTGTCAAAGTAAGAGGGAGTTTGGGAGGAAAGATCTGTGGCGTAAGGGTGGAAGTTGGCCCAGAACCAGCCCCATAAGTGGGGATACTAGGTTTTACTCCAAAAATAACAATAGCTTCAAGAATTCTCAAAATGATAAGTGCACTTGGTGAATGGTAAGAAAGAGATTACAGGGAATCCCTGTGTTAGCATTGGAGGCAGGATGAGATGCTATTTGACAATGCCATTATCTATACTAACTTTGGAGTCACAGTTTAAAGGCTGAGAGGAAATTTTTAGTCAAGAGGGAGTTCCTTAGTTTCTAAGGAACAATATCATTTCTGGTCCTAAAAGAGTAGGATCCCAAAAGACTACTTTCTTTAGGAACGTAACACTTCTGGTCCCAAGGGAGCAGAGACTCTGAGGATCATTAAGATCAGGGGACCATCCTGAGTAAGGGCCAGAATAATGATCACATGTCTCTTCAGATCATAACACCTTGCACTGCTGTGAAAAAAAAAAAAAAAAACCTGACACTTAGGTTAGTGTTCCTTTCTCACCCCTATGCCTGGAACAGAATCCAACTTTAACAAAAGTTCAAAATCATAAATAGGCTGGAAAATGAGCAAACAAAAAATCTTCCCATTAACAAGCTATTATGGTAACAGGGAAGATCAAGAACAAACTCAGAAGAACATAATGACATCAAAACAACTACAAGCAAAAACTCAAAGAAAAAAAGTGAATTGGACATAAACACAACAAGAATTATTATAAGAGCTCTGACCATAGAGAGGTTTTATAGAAATAGGGATGAACAAATATCAAACTTTGAGGAAACTAAAGGCAAAACATCTCCAGATGAAGCCTCAAAGAATGATATAAATTGGTCTCCATTTCACAAGGTAATCTTGGAACAATTCAAAAAAGATCTTAAAAGAGAGAAGAAAAATGAGGAAAAGAAATGAGAGGTCTAGAAAAGGAAATGCAGAAATTGTCTGAAGAAAATAACTCCCTAAAGAATAGTTATGACAAAATAGAAAAGAAAATCAACTCATTGAAAAATAGAATTTCTGAAATGGAAAAAAATCCAGTGATCAAAACGACTCATTTAAAAGTTCAATTGACCAAATGCAAAAGAGATTAAAAAGTTAACTCAAGAAAACAATTCATTAAAAATTAAAATTGAACAAATGGAAACAAGCAACTCAATGAAACATCAACAATCAGTCAAACCAAAATTTTAAAAATGAAAAAGTAGAAGAAAATGTAAAATACCTCATCAGAAAAGCACCTGACCTGGAAAACAGAATACCAAAATTTGAGAAATGAAATAAAGACAGTACCTAGGGGAAAATTTATATCCCTAAAGGCATACAGTAGTAAAAAGAAAGAAAGAGCATTGAGCACACAACTGGAAAAAAAAGAAAGAAAGAAAAAAGAAATCTATCCCTAACAGAGACTGAACGTATACCATAGAAATAATTTTATGTGATTTTTTTTCTTTTTTATAATATTCACATTAAGTATTGGTCAGAAGATAGACTTAAACTAGTAATTTTCAAATAGAAGAAAACAAAAATAAGTGCCCCTTAGACATATTAAATTAGGTATCTCATAGACATCTTAAATTCAACATATCCCAAAATGAACTTGATCAAAACCCTTCCTTTTCTCTAAATTGTCTAAACACTATTACTATCAATCCTTCCAATTACTCAGGTTTGAAACTTAAATGTCATCTTCAAATTCTCACTTTCCCCCTTCCCCACATCCCATCTGTTGTCAAGTCTTTTCATTTTACTTTTGTACTATTTCATAATATACCTTCTTTTCTCATCTAACACAGCTACCACCTTGTGCTGCCCTCATCACCTCATCCCTGCTGCAATACCTGATGGTTGCTATCCTTGCCAGAACAATCTTTTCTTCTCACTCCAGTCCATCCTTCACTCAGGCATCAAACTAATTTTCCTAAATCACAAAGCTGATGGACTAAGGTCATAATGACACATTTTTTGGACATGGCCATTGTGTGTATTTGTTTTTCTTAACTATATTTATTTTCACAAACTTATAAAAATATTTTAATGGGAAGAGATAAGAAATTTAGAAAAAAAGAAAGAAGCTAGCAAAAGTGATATTTTAAAAAGAAGGTCATTGAAAAAAATTGTTTTTAAAGCATAGAAGAGAAATGATAAAAAGTAAGCAGGGTAGTTTCTAAAGTATCATGTAATAGCTACTATCTACTTTTGAAAAAAGCAAACTGCATTAAAATGATTTTTTTATTTGCTATGTATATGGAAATTATCTGTTGGGATGATGATTAAACTTAGAACAAAAACATTAAATTATATTTTAAATTGCATATTCCTTAAGTCTTGAAGAAGGAAGCTAGTAAAATCTTTTTTTCCTGTAATAACTATTTTTTTTTAGTTAGAATATTTTGTGATTTTTATTTTTTAGGAAAAAAATAGATTTCTTTTTTCCATTGTTGTTACATATTGGTTGTTACTTATTTGGACCTTTTAAAGGACATTCTTCCAGATGTTGGTGGAAGGTATCTTGAACATAGAGATAAGTGAGGAAATTCAAGCCTTAGGTCTAATAACTTTCTCCCTGAAACTAGAAATGGGTGAAATTTTCCTTTTATTTGCAAAGACTAGATGATACACGGATTAAAGAATTTATAGTCTGCTAAAATGATTTACCAATTATTACTACTAAGAAACATTTCAAGTGGATAGTAATAGAAATTAAGCATTACCAAATAGATTCAAAATATAGCATGCTATCCTACTTAGGAAGTGACAGGTCTTTATGCTCCATAGTTCAAGGCAAAAATCCCCTTTTTACATAAGAGAGAAAACTAGGACTATCTGTTTATAAAATAGTAACTAGAGGCATTTTCCAATTAGTTACAACCACAATCTGTGATTTTTTTTTCCAAAGCCATGTTGTACAAAGAGAAGAGCTAGTTTTGTCCTGAGAGGCCAATGAAAATAAAATATAATATAAAATAGGTTCAATCTACATTACTATTGGAAATCATGAATAGTTTATAAAACTTTTTTGTCATTGCAAAGGAACATAGTAGATAGAGTAATAACTCAAAACCAGAAAAACCTGAGTTTCAGAGTCCTTACTCTGACATATTCTGATGATACAAATCATTTTAACTCTAGATGGTCCAAGCAATTAAGACTATAAATTGCAGAGGAGGTACCAATCTACATTGGCAAAGGAAGTTTCCTCACCAGGGATTTCCAATACCAAAGAAACCAAAAATCTAGTTCTTATACTCTATCTTTGTCTTGATATTTAATGGTATAAAAAAGGATATTAAATTTTAAGAGAAAAATGAATATTAATGAAATCTATTTCAACCCTTTAATTTTTCAGATGAAGAAACTGAACCCATGGAGACTAAGTGGCTTGCCCAAGACCTACATAGGTATGTAATTAGAACTCACAAACTATCCTAACTCCCTAATTTAGTCAATATGTTCAACCTACATTACTTTCAAACTTGAATCAGGCAAGTAAGCAAAGAATAATAATTTATTAAGATTGTTATGTGCCAGGCACTGGCATAAGTGATGATGAATTTGACCTTCATCTTCCTTTGCCCTGCCCAATCTAAAGTAGGGGTGCTCATGTACAATGAAATAAGTACTTATAAAGAGAAGGAAACAAAGGGTTCCTAGAGAATGAGTTGATTACATTTTAAGCCTGACAAGTTAAGAACAAAAATAATCCATCATTAGCTTAAACACTCCCAATCTCCAGTTTGAGCAAAGAAAAAAATGATTCAGAGGGAGAATTACATTTTTCATCTCTAGTTGTTATGAAAGATAGAAGCAATTGGTTCTAGTGATTTTGCTTAAGAACATCAACATAAATGAAAACCCGGAGAAGGAGATGAAGCAATCAGTAAAACCTCTAATTTTTATTCACTGAAAGGAAAGGCTGTCTAATATGGTAAAAAAAAAAAAAAAAAAATTGTAAAGAGATTACTTTTAAATTTTTTAAAGAGAAACTTTTCCCCACAAGTGTATAAGGGAAACTAGAATTCAATTATAAAAGTCTGTCTAATTAGAGTTTCTTAGAAGAAAAACTTTAATATTTAACTGGAGGGACAGGGGGAAAGGATGCTGATATTGATTGAGTGTTATATGCTTGAACGGATGTACCAACCTCTAGTGTAAGCTGCCTTATTTCTTATTTCTTCACTGAGTAGCTCTTCCAGATCTGGGAGATAGATATTTCAAAGAGTACTGATATTAGGGAAATTTTCTCTTTAATCAATTCATCTTCAACTTCAGCCTTAACTGAGGAAAATCTCCCTTCCCTTATATTTTTTTCTCAGTTTGCATACTAGGCTTGGACATAGATCAGAGAAAGTAATCACATGCTATAATAGCTACTTTAAATAGAATGTGGTCAGAATGTTTATATATTCATAAACCAAAATATACAGAGAAAAAATACATGAGACCCCAAAACAATATTGATTTTTTTTTTAATTTTGGGCTCAAAAGTAAGAACTCCCAACTTAATACAAGAGTATTCTATCATAAGGCAATGATGGCTATAGAGAAGGATTAAACCTGATTCCCTTCTCCAACCATTCAGGAAAGAAAAAGAGAATGAGTAGTTGCATAGGGGAGATAGTTTCCCTAGATACTATTGCAGTGAAAGAGGGAAAAGAAAAGTACAATGGACTGGACTCTAGTGGCCTCAGTATCCCTGTACTTTGGTACCATAAGATCACATATATCTTTGCTTTTATGTACAATCTATCATGTCATGAAATTTCAGTTCCATTTGTCATTCCTGATTTATCTCGGAGTTAAAATATTAGTCTCACCCAATTGAGATGTTCTCTGTTAGTTCATCAGAAGAAATACAGGATAGTGATAAGCTTTGTGGCTCAAAGCCTTCATCCTCTAGAGGAATCTAAATGATATAGTAGATAGAGCCCTAGGCCTAGAGGCAGGAAGAGTTGAGCTCAATCAAATCTAGTCTCAGATACTTCTAGTTTTGCAATCTTGGGCAAGTTATTTAGCCTCTAACTTGTCTCAGATTCCTCAAGTATAAAATCAAGATTATAATGGTACCCACTTCACAGGGTTGTGATGAGGACCAAATGAACTGATATTTATAGCACTTAGGACAGTGCATGATCAAGAAGTGTCAGATAAAAGTTTATTCCCTTCTCTTCTCTTTTTCAGTTATATGGATTTTCTGCTTATTAAAGTACTTTCCAATGTCAAACATCTCCAGAAACATGAGGAACTCCAAGTAATGTCTGCACTAATATTACCATTCTACCAAAACTCCACAACAATATCCCTGCTGAAAGGGTTACAAATAGATAAGTATGATTTGTAACAGGTGAAATGTTTGGAAGCACTGGAAAACAATTTGTTCTCTTAAGAGCAACAATAAAAAAAAATGTTCCCTGGCTTCTCATATACACCAGTATTTTGATCAGCTACACTCCCCCACCCAATTTTATCACTTTTTTATTGAATTTTTTAAAAATTCAGTTCTTTTTATTTTTAATTCCAAGTTCCCTCCCTCTCACTTTACTTCCCTCTCTTTTATCTATTGAGAAGGCAAGAAAAACAAAATGCCATCACAAATATGTATAGTCGTGTGAAAATAAAATTTCTATATTAAGCCTGTGTTTTAAAAATTACAGGAAAAAATTTTAAATAGAGAGAAATACACTTCTTTTTAAACTTTCTCATTGGAAATATATTGTATATTTCATTGTGATCACACTAAATTATGATGTCATTATGTTAATCAGAGTTATTAAGTCTTTCAAATTTGGTTACCTTTACAATATTGCTGCTACATTGTATAATGTTCTGATTCTGCTCATTTCATTTCTAACTTTTTTCTTTTTTGTAATATCTTTTAATTTTGAAAATACAAGGAAATATAGTTTTCAACATTCTCCTTTCCAAAACCTTGTGTTCCTTTTTTTTTTCCCCTCCCTCTCTCTACTTTCTCTCCCCTAGACAGCAAACAATCCACTATAGGTTAAAGATGTGCAATTCTTCTAAACATGTTTCCGTATTTGTTATGCTACAAGAAAAATCAGATCAGAAGGGGAAAAACCATGATAAAGGAAAGATGACAAGCAAACAAATAGCACCTTCCAAAAAAGTGAAAATACTATTCTTTGATAAACATTCAGTCTCCATAGTTCTCTCTCTAGATGTGGATGGTTCTTCCCATCATAAATCTATTAGAATTGATCAGCTACATGTTTGCTCATAAAGAATACAAAAGTAAATTTTACTCTAACAACTCAGAAAATTATTCCTAATTCTTAATTTGTGGAATCATGCCTTTACATTCAAAAGCAAGTAAAGAAGTTGATCAATGATCGTAATCTTGACCAAAATCTGTTGTGTGCAACTCCCACCACTCAATAATCTAAGATGATGATTCATCAAACCTAATGAAAAAGTAGCAGAAATAAATAGTAAAGTCTTAAATTGGGGTTTAATTAGCATCACAAGGAAAATATAAAGTGTGATTTGACAATAGTTCATATGAAAAATAAATTTTTACTGATAAAAACAAATCTTAATACATAAAAAGCAAAAACTATTTAGTTTCAAGCACACCTGAAGTACTGTTGTGACTGCTATATTTTAGGAAGAATGTAAATAACTTATAGAGCAAAAAGAGGAGGCCACTAAGATAGTGAGGGTATTAGATCATGCAGAGGACTATTTGTAGGAATCATGGCTATATAGCCTAGACTAGAGAATTAATGAATGAAAAAGCATTTATTCCCTTCTTACTATGTACCCAACACTGTCCTAAACATTACAAGTAAAAATAGAAAAGTGAAGCAGTTCCTGCTCTTAAGGAGTTCACACTTTTATTGGAGGAGAGTTCAGCTTCAAGGTGAATGGAAAGACTTGGAAGATTTTGTGATACCATTAATCCCCTTGAGAAGGACAACTGCCAGCAACAACATGCATAAGTCCACAATCTTTTTCTGCTCTTTCTGAATCCTCATGTGCTATGCAATTCCCCAGCATAAACATTTCCAAAAAAGCAAAATATCCTCTAAAATTAAGTATACTGGACAGAGTATTTATTTCTCTGTTGCCCCAAACTTAAGACAATCATCTTTAAGACCTGAATATAGAAATAACCTTTCCAAGTAGTTAATGGAAAAGATAAAAAAAATTATCTTACATTTTATGGAGGAAAAGGGTCAAATGGTCTAGGATAATGGGATTATGAAGGGCCTTATCTATAATTTTTATCTCTGTTAAAAGACAAAATTATCTCCCTAGTCTTGAACACCAGGTAAGAATGATTTCAGTACATTTCCTCTAATGGCCGTGGTCTGTGAACCTTGTTTTGAACTGCTACCAACAGCTCCTCACTCCCGGCTGCCTTCCTTTGTCCTTTGCTTCTGGCCTCTGTAGAGATGTTAGGGAGTTATAATTGTTTTTGATTCTTATTATGAATCCAATTACCCTCTGCCACTTTTCCATTGTTTTTAGAGTTTGCTCTCATACAATCCATCTGAGATTCACTCCCCTCCCCCTCAGTTTTATTTTCTCTAGCCTTACATTTTATGTTAGACTTGTCTTTTCTCCAAATGCAACACCTTCATCTTTTAAAATGTCATAGGGGTTTGTGGTTTAACCTCAGATAATAAATTGAGATCTTCCTTCACTCCTCAGGTAGTAAGGATATCACTTCGTTTAGTCTCTGTCCATAAGCCTCCACTTTATCTTAGAATGAACGATGGGGAGAAAAGGAAGTAAAGAAGTAGAAAAATTACATTTACAGGGATTTAAAGATTTGCAAACTACTTTCCTCACAACAATTCCAAGAGATAGCTAGAGATGGACTGATCAGATCCATTGGCATAAGAATTTAGAATCACTGGGGGCCTAAGAGATTGTCCAGTCCAACCTCCTGATTTCATAGATGAGAACACTCAAATTTAGAGTGGCTACTTGATGTCACAAGGTAACTAGCATGATTAGCACATAACAAAACTCAGCTTTACATGTTATTTGAATCCCATTCACACAGAACGCAATGATATCTTTGATAATCTTCAAGCATGAAGGACAACAACAAAAAATATTCCCACAAACTCATTCCTTAGCTCTGTGCCTTTATAATGTGCAGTATCTCCCTCCTTTTTTCATTCTCCTAGTTTCAACTACCAGCACTGTGTATAAGACGCTTGAATCTGTTCCTCCTGTCAATCTCTCATGCAGACTTCAACAGTATATATAACCACTGATCCACTCAATTCTCTTTGTACATTACATCATCTCCTCCAGGAATGATATCAAAACACTGTCTCTGGAACTATGATTTCATTGATGTAGGATACTTTCAGTGTATAAACGGCCTCTACTGACACAAACTAGCCAATGATTATTAAAATCCTAGAAATGAAGTGATTTATTTATTTGCCCATGTTCACATAGCTAGTATGAATGAAAGGCTGCATTTGAACTCAGTGTTTCCAAATTCGAAGGCTAGCCCTTTATGCTTTAGACCATACTGCCTCTCTCTCACTATGTGAATTTTCTATCATCAGTTGTTTTATCCTAGGCATCTGGCTATTTTGACTACCTTTAGTCCCACATATAAAAAGACTTCCATCTCCTTTCAGACTCAGTAAAGAAATTGTGTTTTTTCATCTTTCAAACACCTCAACTCTCATTTCCTTTTTATTCATACTACCATGGCTTTTGTCCAGTGTTTCGTCACATCAAGAGATTTTCAATAGTTTTCTAACTAGTTCTTCATAATAAGATAACCCATCCCCAGCCATGAAACACACACACACACACACACACACACACACTCTCACACTTATCAGGGAAATCTTCCTAAAACATTGTTGTCATTATGTTATCCCTTTCCTCCAAAGTCCTCTGTGCCTTTGAATTTCATAGCTTTCAAGATAAAAATAGTCTTCCTATAATTCAAGTTGACCCCATTCTATCTAACATACTAATCTATCAGCACAAATTCACCATTTTAGGCAGCTAAGTCACCTGTGTGATCTGGGTAGGGAGAGTTTTGTTGTGTTTTGTTTTGTTTTAATCTAAGCTGTTTCTGTGCCTAAAATGCTCTTCCTCTTTCTTCCATGCTAGCTGTTTCCTATACATACTTCAAACTATCCCACTCCTATTTTTCTCCTTATTTTAATCTGTATTAATTATTCACTTCTCTGTTATATCCTTTAAAATATGTGGCATTTAATAATACTGCTTTGTACTGTGTCTGATAAATCCATAAAATCTCTTAAATATATTTAAGGTTTATATAAATGGAACTCAAGCTCCAGCAGCTCCATTCTACAAAGATGGGAAGCCCTTAGATGTGGTACCAACAAGAAAGAACTGTACAATGTCTAGTCTAAATACAGGAAGATCATTGTCAATGCTTTCTATTAGGTGTTCATTTGGCCGTGGCTACCAATAAAACAAATAAAAATATAAAATGAACTTCAATCTTGTAGGGCCCCTTCTTCTGCAATGACAGTTGTAGAATGAGAAAAGGAAGCAGATAGTGCCGAGTCATACAATTTTTTAGCAACCAAAAATATTAATTTAACTACCATTACTCTAAATGACCAAAAGCAATAAGAAATATTCCATAAAGCCGCCTTGTCATTTTACCTCAAGTACACCTGATGAACACAAACAAAAATAGCACCATGGAGATAATTGCAACTCATTACCAACATCTGTTCCGGAGAATAAAAAAGCAAATGAGTCCACAAAGAAGTTTACAAGAGTCTACAAAACAAGTCAACATAAGCCTGGATATTTGAGAACTAAGTGTACTTGAGTACAAGAAGGGATAGTAAATATATATTACATATTTATGGAAACATATAATATATATGGAAAATATTTGAAGAATAAGACATGAAAAATAATAGAGGTTTACAAATTAGTCAAAAGTCCCTTACACCTGTGATAATTGTAATATGTTTTTATCATTAAATTAATCAAGCTCAAACATTTCACCGTACAAGTAAGAAAAAATGGAGATTGTAAAGGAAGCCATGAATTTCTGTTGTATTCAAGGTTTTTTTTATTTTTCTTAACTTTAAAATTTTAATTTAACAAAACCAAAAATTGTCCTATTTTAACTATTTGAAGTTGTTTTCTTGTATAATTTTAATGTTGTATATATTCTCTTTTTTCTATTTCAGTTATTGCCCAATAGCTCATCACCTACTCAAAATCAAGTAGAAGTCCTCTTTCATAAGAAATATAGTTGCGAAAAACACATCAATATATTAGCCATATCCCAAAATAAATGTCTCATTCTGCACTGCTATTAATCTCTTTGCTAAGTTAATAGGATACGTTTTTCATCATCAGTCATGATTGGTTTTTCAGAGTTTAATAGCTTTAAAAATCATTTTCCTTTGTGTTATTACAGTTGCACTGAAAGGAAGAACAGTTTTGTGATTTGGGGTTATAATTCCAGATTTCTTTTCAAAATGATTGAGTTCTACTCAACTTCACTATGCAATCGTGCTAATGGTCTTCCTCAGATTTTTCAACAATTGCCATTGTCATCTGTGCTAATTAGATAATGTAATAAGTAAAGGCTTAAAATTATTTTAGTTTGTACTTTACCTATTAATAATTTTGAGCCTTCTTTCCTTTATGGATGTTGAGTTTGATTTTTCTCATTTGAAAACTGGCTATTCATAGCCTTGGTCCAATCGTCTATGTGGAAATAATATGTATATTAAATATATATGTCTGTGTATGTATTTGTGTGTATGTGTGTACATACACAATAATAATATATTGTATATATACACATAATTGCTAGAATATCAGCATATATTTCTATATCATCATTTATCAAATTTTTAAGAGAATGTTATTGTGAAAATTTTTTCCTTGCTAATGATTTCTCTTTTAATTCTAATAGTACTTTTTTACTTGTGCAAAGGATTTTCTAGTTTATGTTAGCAAAATTGTCCATTTTATCCATGCTTACCTTTAATACTACTTCATCAAGAATTCCCCTTATTACAGGGAGAGAAAAAAATTTGGAACACAAAATCTTACAAAAAATGAATCTTGAAAACTATTTTATATGCATTTGGAAAAATAAAATACTATTGAGGAAAAAAAAGAATCCAGTACTTATCAATACTTGTTAAAGGTATCTCCTCTTACAAATTTATTTATGGTGTAATCTTTGAAATCCATATCTAATATTCATTTAGAGATTGAGATACCTGGTCTAAGATGTTGGTCTAAAATAATTTTTGCTAGATTTTTTTTCAGTAGCTTTTATCCAATAGGGAATCTTTATTATGATTGTTGATTTCCTGGGATTTATTACATAGTATATTATTACAGTAGATTGCTTTTGAGTCCTGGTTACCTATTCTATTAAATGAATGATTTTTCTACTTTTTAAACCAGCATCAAATTAGTTTTGAAAATTAGTATTTTGTAATATAGTTTAAAATCTAGTAATGCTAGGGCTCTTTATTTACTTTCTCTTTTGTTCTCTTGATGGATTTTGCAGTTGTTTTTATATATTTTGACTTTGTACCAGTAATCAATAAAATTTGTTGATGGTTTTAAAACTGTGTGATTCTTAGTATCCTCTGCTTGTTTTCTCACTGCTCTGCTACTATCTCTACAAAAGCAAAGTGGGTTACACAGTACTGAAAGCTTTTTTAAAATTTTTCTGACTTATAGGTTGCCTTAGTTGAAATTAATTAATCACAAGTATCCAATCTACTAGTGATATGTCTTCATAAGCATCTGAGCTAATCCTGAGAAAAGACTCTCAACATACCTTTCCAATTTGGTAGAAACTTACAGAGCTTGTGTAATTCATTGTCCTAGCTTTCAAGAATCCAGGGATATCTCCGTGGGGATCAAAATAGGACTTTCAAGAGGTACATAAAAGTATTATCCAGAAATTTATTGGTTGGAAAAACAAATGAGTCAATCATATCAAAAATGAAGACTAACATAATGACATTCTGAATAGAACTGGATAATTACAAGATACTAAAAGACCTGGTTAAAAGACTTTCAGCATATTAGGTCCATCTTCTATGGAAGAAATATGGAAAAAAATGTGGAACACTAATCACATAGGACGAAAAAGCATAGAAAGGGTTTGCAAGCTACAAATAGAGGTACCAACAACAATGAGATCATAAGTCCATTTAATTTTGGAGTTATTATTGTTTTGCATATTTATACCTTGTTATACTAATTAGACTATAACCTTCTCAAGGGTAATAAATGAGTTAAAACTGTTCTGTTACTCATATAAGCTAATTCAATGCTGGGCATAAAGTAAGCACTCAACAAACACCTGGTGAATTGAGTTGAGCATCACAATAATGCTTTTGAATTTTTAATTTTATTATTTGAAGTTTTATAGTTTTCGAGTATTAAGCAGTCACATTTTTCTCCCTTCCTCATCATGCTCCTCTACCAACTGAAGAAAGAAGAAAGGAAGGAAGAATGCTCATATTACAAAAATATTGTCAAACAAAACCAAACCAAATATCTTGCTGTCCAAAATATATTTGTTGTTCTACATGTTAATCATCTGCTATGGGGTAAACTGTATCTTCTTTCTCAGTTTTTCAGAATCATAGTTGATCATTTAGTAGATCAGAGTTTATAAGTTTTTTAAGCATTTATTTTTGTTGTATTGATTAGTAGAGTAAATTGTTCTTCTATTTTACTAATTTTACTGCATTGGTTTTTCAAAATAGTATTTTATTTTCCCAATTAAATGTCAAGACAATTTTTAACACCCATTTTTACAAGACTTGGAGTTCCAAATTTTGCTCTTTGCCCTCCATTTAGTTATATATATTCTATTACGTAAAATACATTTCCATATTTGTCACAATTGTGAGGGAAGAAACAAACCAAAAGGGGAGAAAAATCACCAAAAAGAATAAAGTAAGTAAAAAAAGTATGCTTCAATTTGCATTCAAAATATTGGTTCTTTATCTGGATATGGATAGCATTTTCCTTCATGAGTCCTTTGTACTTTTCTCGGATATTTGTGTTGCTGAGAAGAGCTGAGTTACTCATGGTTATCATCAAAAAATGTTGCTGATACTATGTACAACTTTCTCCTGATTCTGTTCATATCTGTTCATACATTTATTTCCAGGTTTTTCTGAAATCTGCCTGTTCATTTCTTATTGAACAATAGTATTGCATTACATTCATATACTACAGCTTGTTCAGTCATTCTCCAATTGATGAGTTTCTCCTCAGTTTCCAATTGTCTGCCAACATGAAACGAGTTAGTACAAATATGTTTAATACATGTAGATCCTTTACCCTTTTTTGTGATTTCCTTAGAATACAGTCCTAGTAGTGATATTGTTCGGTCAAAAGGTATGCATAATTTGGATGCCTTTTGTGTGTAGTTCCAAATTGCTCTCCAGAATGGTTGGATCAGTTCACAACTTCACTAACACTGTATTAGTGTCCCAATTTTCCCAGACACTCTCCAACATTTAACATTTTCCTTTTTGTCATGTTATCCAATCTGATAGGTGTAAGGTATTACCTCAGAGTTATTTTACTTTGCATTTCTCTAATCAAAAGTGATCTAGAACACATCTTCATATGCCTATAGATAGCTTTAATTTTGTCATCTGAAAACTCCCTTTATATCCTTTGACCATTTATCAATTAGGGAATGACTTGTATTCTTACAAATTTGATTTAGTCTTCCATATATTTGAGAAATGAGGCTTTTATCCCAGACATTTGCTGTAAAGATTGTTTCCTGGCTTTCTGCTTGTCTTCTAATATTGGTTGCCTTGTTTTTGTTTGTAAAAAAAGCTTTTAAAAATTTAATATAATCAAAATTATCTATTTAAAATTTTTAATACTCTTTATCTCGTTTGGTCATGGAAATTTTCCCTTCTCCATAAATCTGACAGGTAGACTATTCTTTGTTTTTCTAATTTACTTAATGATATCATTCTTTATGTCTAAATCATGTACCCATTTTGACTATTTTGCCCTTATCTTAAAATAGGGTGAGACAGTAATCTATATCTAATTTTGCCCTATTATTTTCCAGTTTTCCCAGAAGTTTTTGTGAAATTGTGAGTTTTGTCCCAAAAGCTGTGATCTTCAGGTTTATAAAACACCAGATTACTATGGTCACTGACTACTATGTCCTATGCAACTAATCTATTCCACTAATACACCACTGTATTTCTTAACCAGTCCCAGATAGTTTCAATGATTACTGCTTTATAATATAGTTTGAAATCTGATATAATTAGGATACCTTCCTTTTATTCTATTATGTCACAAATTCTTCACATTCCCCATTTGATAAGGCTCCTTTTAGTTTCCAGCTTTCTCTCTCCACGATAAAAAGAACTACTACAAATATTTATATATATATATATATATATATATAGGATCTTTTCTTTTTTCCTTTGACTCTTTGGTTCATGTATTTAGAAATGGAATTGTTGAGTCAAAGAACATTTTTTAAATAACATTGTATGCATCATTGAAAATTGCTATCTAGTACACATCCACAGTTCCAACAATAAAATGCCTGTTTTCTCATAGCTCTTTCAATATTTGTGTTTTCTTTTTGTCATCTTTGACAATCTGGTATGAAAAGGAATATGAGAATTGTTTAATTTGGAGGTTTCTAACTAATATTGATTTAGGTTTTTTTTCCACATACCCACAAATAATATACATTTCTTTCCTTGAGAATTTTCTCTTCATATCCTTAGGCCATTTTCAAACTAAAGAATGGCTCTACAATACAAGTAGTATTGTGCTTGTGCAAGAAAAAATTAATTTCATGTCATCAAAACTATCTTATCTCTGTAATTCTATTCCTAGTTTGCCATTAACTCTTCCCCTATCCATAGGTCTTATAAGTAATGTTTTTCCTTGTTTCTAAAATTAATTTGTCATCTTGTATATTTAGGTTATGTATCTACTGGAGCTTGTCTTAGTATAAAATATGAGTTCTAAAGCTAATTTTTTTCCATTCTGCTGTCCAATTTTCCTAGAAGTATTTTTCAATCTGTGGGTCCTTATCCTAGCTGGAATCTTTATCTAATACTAGACTAGTAGGTTAATTTTCTTCTATGTGTTATGTACCTAATCTGTTCTGATTGATTTCTCTCTTCTAGCAGTGTATCAATTTTTTGAGAATTACTATTTTAAGAATATTTTGAGTTTTTATTAAGTTTCCTTTGTTCCAGTTCCCCCTAATATTTTATATTAATACTTTAAAGAATCTATAATTTCATTAATTATTCTTTCTACTGACACAAATAAAAAATTTTATATATACAAACAAAACATTTATTGATAAGTTGGTAGATAAACTAAACTGGGTTGAAAATAATCAACAAGCCTCAAATCTGTCAGTGAGTTAAAGTAATATCTATTCCAACCATATGAAAACTTCCCCTGTTAGCATGGGAGGATGAAAACAGTTTGCTCCAACATCCACAAAAGTGGACAAAGCAGGTGCTTCAGAGCTCTTAAAAACAGATACTGAAGATGCTAAAGTCATCCACTGACTCTCAGGCTGTCAAAAACCATCCTAATTTTTGCCTTGCTACTGGACTGTGATGGCTCTAGAAGAGAAACTGACACTGATAACTTTGTGCAGCTCTGCTTCACAAAACCAATTTACAGAGTGTCAAGACACTGCCTTATAATGTCATTGGACCTCTGAAAGAAAGGACAAGCAACAACCACAGTTCATTACTGATATCAGAAACCTTTCAATCTGATAGATCTTGCCAGAGCCTTCGTTTCATGGTAGAATTCTTCAATTACACTATACTTCAACAAGGCATGAAAATAGTTGACAATTATTCACTTTAAATTCTCTCTTTCTTCAGATTGAAGAATCCTAGTTAATACTTTTTTTTTCTTTCCAAATTTGTTTTTCAGTCTCTGATCTTGATTTTTTCCATGACTCTTTAAATTTTAAAATCTAGATTTAGACACAATATCTCCAAGACCTCAAAGTATATAGCAGTCTAACATTTGGTGCCCAGCTTTATGGTTGTAATTTAGGTTACAAACTCCTCTCATTTTTCCAAATTCTCTTTGATGGCTCATCAACCTGGATTTTTTTAATTTATGGAATAAAACAAGCATTTTCATAACATGGCATAATAAAAAGACAATTCTACACGAAATTCTACATGAAAAGCTACTATGCACAACTTTGGTATTCCTCTCAAATATATAAAATTATCATGTAAATTTTTTTCTTTTTTTTCTTCCTTCCAAGGAAGGAATTTTAGAGGGGTAGGTAAAACAAGGAATAAAAGGAATAGAAGGGAAAGATAAGATAACAAGGGAAGAGTTTAAAAGAGAGACTGGGAAGGAAAAGAGTAAATAAAAATACAATAAATTCACAAATAATAATTTGAACTTTATCAGCTTGGATATTTAATTTAGATTCCCTCTACCCTTAAGGGAGTGACTTTCTGATGTTTTGGGTTTTTTTTTTTTTGGGGGGGGGGGAAGGGGGGTTGTTTGTTTTTTGCTGAGGCAATTGGAGCTAAGTGACTTGCCCAGGATCATAAAGCTAGAGTCTTAAGTGTCTCACATCAAATTTGAACTCAGATCCTCCTAACTTCAGGGCATCACCTAGTGAAAAGAATAAAATATCCATCATGGAAAACAGAAAACCATTCCTTCCATGGGGCCACTGTATTAAAAGGATATAACACAACAATGACTGTTCTCACCAATACCTTCTCTAATGGAAGGGAAGAAGAAATAGAAGATAAACACCTAATTCCTGGTAATTATTTGTTGAAAACAAATAAATAAACATGATGATGCTCTAGAAGCCATATAGTTTAATAGAAAGAGAAGCTAGGATTAGTCTTAGTCCCAAATCTATCATTTATGACCTATGAGATTTTTAAGCAAAACACTCTTACTCTCTGGATCTCACTTTCCTCAACAGAAAATTGGATAAGAGTGCTTCTGGATGATTTCTGAAACATCTCTGAACTCTAACTCCTACAATACTCTCTTTTCAGGGTTAACTTGTGGTCCCATCTTAATTTAAATGGCTAAAAAAATGGCATTTTTGCCATCAAATTAGCAGTCAGAATAAAGTGATATAAAGTGGGTCATGGTCCAAATATCTCCCCATGTGCTCCTCTGCAATAATTTGTTAGACTCCTAGATTTAGTGTAGATTTTTCACATTTAAACTTTCCAATTATCCCAGGTCTAGCACATTGAACTACAGAGGGTAGCTATCTATTAAATAGTCCTTAAAATGAATGTTACAATATGCTCCTCAAGACAGAACAAATGGGTTTTTAAATACAGTAAAGTGTTTTCTAGTAGTTTGGAAGTGTCTTTTCATTATTTCACAAAGACTACATGGTACAGGGAGCAAAGAACACTGGATTTACTCAGAAAAACTGGATTATTGTACCAGCCCCAAAACTTTACTGTTGCTCCTTTGCGACACGGGGCAAGCCTTTGAATCTTTTTGACCTTCAATTTTCTCATCTATAAAATTGGGATAATATTTTCACTATCTAGCTGAGAGTTGTTTTTTAATTATTATCATAAATAGGGAAATGATATTTAAACATGCTGCCACGCTGCTTCTCTGCTCAATAAACCACAGTAGCTCCCTTTTACCCCAGCATCAAGTACAAACACTTTTGTTTAGCATTAAAAATTCCTTCACAACCTATTTCTACCATGTCAACATGCCATTTGAGGCTTATTACATATTACTCCCCTTCACCTACAATCTAATCCAGAAAACTGTCCTTTTTGTTATTCACACGCACACGCACACACACACACACACACACACACACACACACACACCATTCCATTTCCTATCTGTCACATTTCACTGATCTGTATCTAACAAGTCCTTCTTCACCTTTGCCTTTTAGAATTCTTACTTTCTTCAAAATTCAGCTCAAATGTTAATTCCTGTATGAGACCTTTCCTGATTCCTCAGGTGCTAGTAACCTTCTCCAAAATGTCATTGTATTTATTTTCTATAAGGCTACTCATTTCCTCCTGCTTCTTGAGGGAAATGATTCTCATATATACCTTTGTATCAGCACCCAGAATTTTGAAAATAGTCTGCTATTTAAATGCTTCTTGATCAATATTTTTTCCAGCTCACCTGTAAACTCTCCAAGAATCCCGGTTTAAAAATCTGAAAGAGACCATTAAAGGTTATCTACTCTAACCAGTTCATTTCGCAAATGAGGAAACAGAAGCCCAAAGAAGCTGTTATGACCAAAATTACATAATAAAATAATGTCAAAGTAAGGTAAGATAAGGCTTTTTATTCTGCTTCCTAAGTAACCCTTACAAATTTTCACATGGTATTATTTTTGCACAAGATATTCAATATCAACCGATTAAGGGAGTGAATGAAGGCATGGAACAATGGAGATTATAAAAGAAAAGCTAAAATGGTTCCAGGAAGCTCTCTAAGAGACTTCATGTGGGAATGAATTTCCTGATAATTCCTGATAAAGCAATGATAATAGAAAATATATAGCTACTGAGCACATTAAGTGAATAGGATTATGACTGTGCTAAATAGCTATGTTGTTATAGTTCTTGTACTTTCAAAACTAAATGCAAAATCTATCAGAAAAATCAATGATTATTCAAAGATTTCAAGAACAAAGTCTAAATGGCTCTTAGCAAGTAATATGCTTTAGAAACCTGACAGAATGGAAATGTAGAAAAAATGGCCATAATATTTACTTTTTGTTTCTTTTAGCCAATTTATCAACACTTATGTTAAATCTTTCTCCCGTCATAGGAATCACTAGTGCCCATAATTATTAGTCAAGCATGGCTTATGGGCTTCCAGCAGGAGGCTCTTCTTGGAAACCACAGGATCCTTCAAATATATGTGAAAACATTGAGCTACTGATTAAATCTCCATTCATCCAATAGCTTGCTTTCTCCTGAGGGGGAACAAATCTATCTTTTGGCCTCAATTTTAGCAAGTTTCAGTTAGAATGGTGAGTTGGAAGTGTCTCACATTGTTCCCACTGTGCAACAATATCCAAGCAAGAATCAGACACTGTTGCCAAGGAGACAAGTGAGGTGATGAAAGGATGGTGGTGGTAGGAACGGTGGTTTGTCTTGCTTCCACGTAAACCATCCCTGTATCACCCCCTCTTTTCTATCTTCTTTGGGGCTCTGTGAAATAGAGAGCCTGACTGTTAGCTAAGCATCTACCTAACTAAGTTTGGTGACATGAATAAGCAGGCTGACCACAGGGAGATCACTAATTTCAGAACTGAAAATTACCTCACAAGCCATCTAGTCTACCGTATCTATGCCTTTATGAGAAATCCATACCTTTATGATTCAATGAATGATTCTCTGCCTGTCCCCCCAGGAAAAAAAACTGTGAAAATCTCTTCTATGATGAGATTGCATGTGTAGAATTTTAAGTCCCAGAAGTCATATTTTAAGAAAGACATTGACATTTTATATACATTAAGGTCTATTTCTAAGTGGGATTAATGTCTGCCTCCAAGGTTTCACCATGATATAGAGGTGATAATAGTCATTCAAAGACTCTGACTGTGAATTAAAAGCTCTGGCAGGTCCAATAAAAGCTTTTTAAAAAGGTTTTGAAAACACAAAACACTTCAAATATATGTGAAAATATTTTCACATATACTGCATTACTGATTAGATCTACACTCATCCAATAGCCATCTTTCTTCTGAGAGGGAACAAACCCATTCCTGTAAGATTTAGTTAGAATTGTGATTTGGAAAGTGGCTCACAATGGTCAAACTGTGGACCCAATGACAAACTGGAGGTATCTGAAGGTCAACCCGGGCAAATGCAGGGAAGTTCTTCTCCAGAAAGGCAGCCAATAAGTGGTGGGTTTGGGGAGGGAAGCAGGGCACAGATTTTCATGATGAATTTGATGTTTATGTCAATATAAGGACTGAAATCATATTGACAAAATCATAATGCTTTTGTAGTACTGAAGTAAGATATGGATAATGATAAGCATCAACAATTGAATCCAAACACATCTCATTGTACTTAACTCATTTTATGACTTCACTATCTAGATTTATTATTTTCATAGCTGAAATGTGCAGGATAATTAGATTTACGGTACAACACAACACAAACTTAAAGTATAGTAGAGATCTCACAATTGTAACCTGAATATTGAATATTGACCCAGGACGTTAAATCCTAACTGGAACTCTATCTGCCAATCTAGAAGCTACCTTTCCAAAACTTGTTCTGTTTTGAATAAAAAACAAATGTGACTTATCTCTTGGGGATTTATTGAGGAATTATGTAACCCAGTTAATATGCTTCTGAGATACAGATTTTTGTTATGTTATTGTTGTTGTTGTTATTCAGACATTTTAAACATATCCAACTCTTGGGGACTTTACTTGGCAAGGACACCAGAGTTTGCCAGTTTTTTCTCCAGCTCATTTTCCAGATGAGGAAACTGAGGCAAACAGGATTAATTGACCTATCCACATAGATAGTATTTATTACTTCACATTTAATTATCCTTTTGTCTTACTCAGGGGCCCTCAAACTTTTAAAATAGGGAGCCAGTTCACTGTCCCTCAGACTGTGGGAGGGCTGGACTATAGTAAAAAGAAAAAGTTTGTTTTGTGGGCCTTCAAATAAATAATATAAACAAATAAAATAATACAAATAAAATAAAAATATGTATAACATATATAATAAAAATATACATAAAATAAAATAAAGAAAATAAAGACACTTCAAGCCCTGAGTGAGGGGGATAAACATCCTCAGCTGCCGCGGCACCCACTCAAAAATTATTAGCAAAATAATGACCTGGGAAGCTTGATAGGAATGAGAAAGAAAGGACAAGACACGAAAAATGGGAGATAACCAAGACAAAGGTTAAATAAAGCTCAATTCAAGGTTAGGTAAAGATCTAGGAGAGTGATATGAAAGTATTGCATTGACTGATAGCTTCAGTCCCCTTGCCTATGATCCTTATTGTTCATAGGAAATCATGCCTATAGGAACTAGCACAAAACAAGCAGAATCAGCAATTAATAGAATTGCTATAATAATAAAATGTAAAATAACTAAAAGAGGTTAGAATTCTGAGTAATATAGTAACCAATCCTGACTTTAGAAAAAATTATGAAGTATTCAGGTCATTTGACCATCAGATGGCAGACTGGGCATTTTTTCTAGTCCTCACTAACTATGCAAAAAAAAATGGACAATTATTCACTATTATCCACTAGAAATAGGATAATCATCGTTATTTCCACAGGACATATATATAATATATGGGACATGTATAATGTATATCATATGTATATATAAGAGAGAGCTATCATGCTCTGCTCAGGGTAACAATATTTAACCTGGAGAATTCCCTGAGAACCCCAAAATAGCATGAACATTTTTAAAGTAATCATTTCATTATGTCCAAATATGAAAAAAGTGTCAGACTCTGACACTCTTACCAGGAAACTAAAAAAATGGAAGAAACTAGGGCAGGATACCATTGTGATGGGGTTAGACCACACCTGAAGGAAAGGAGATTACTATCCAACTGAGATCATCTCTGTCTACCAAGAAGTTACTTGAGTCAGAGATTTAGGCTAGTGAAAAATAAATTTCCCAAAGAGGGAGGAAGCTGAGATAGGTTTAAGATCCAAGCTTAGAAATAAACCCAACACCAAAGATCTGTCAGAAATGAATGATAGGAAATATAAAGGAAAAAGGCTAAAATGACTAAAGATTAAAAGTATAAGCTGATAAATCAATAGGAAAGATGCATAAATTAAACAAGTTACAAGATATCTAAAAGATAGCAAATTTCTCTAAATAAATATTGTCAGACCAAAAAAAATCAAGCAAAGTCTTATTGAATCACAGCACTCTGTATTCTCAAAAAAGTATGAAAACACAGACATGTTTCTGAATAGTACAAGAGAAAAATTGGGATCTTAAGATTTTAGACAGGAAGAAATGGCAGAATTCATGACCTGCACCAAAAAAATAATAATAATAATAATAACAATAGAAAGACAGCTCCACAGTGACGAGCCTCTTCAAAGAAGCTAAAGAGAGAATAATAGAGTGGAAATTTTAAAAAGCCTGTGAAGTCTCTTAATAGCAAGCACAGAATGAGATATACAATTTCAAACAAGGCCAATTCATTTTGCTTGATGATCTATTCTTTTCAAAGAAAGGCAAGCTGAATTAGAGGGTAGAGGTGATTGACATAAGAGGCAGAAACAGAGACAGAAGGTCAGAGCAGACAGAGACTGGCAGAAACACATAGATACTGTTACAATATCCTATCATTCTTTGCCCCTTTAAGAGTTAATAAAATCATACTTTAAAAGAGAGATGACTAACTTATTCTTCCCAGTCATTTTCAAAAGCAACAAGTCAAACTTTCTAATTCAACTATCTATTAATGCAGAAAGGTTGGCAAACTAGATAGAATGTTGCACATGAAGAGCCAAAAATTTTCAGAGCCTGTTCTTCCAGTATACCAGTTCCCCTCTGATTTAGCCCATCATTGAGTTCATAAACTCCTATCTTCCCTGTGAGAGTTCTCCCATGCTAAACTCAGACTTCCCTTTTTCAAAAATTCCCCTAGTTTCAATCCCATTTATTTCTACAATTTTCCTGCAATCCTTCTTCTGGCTGAAAGACTCTGAATGATCATTCCTTTTGCTCTTCATACATGGGTTAGATGCAGGGATGTCACACTTTCCCACTTATTTTCTACCTTCCTTCTTCACATTTATGCAGCCTCACAAGCCACACTTTGGCCCCACCAAAAATATTAAGATACACTGTAGGAAATAGGGGTTAGGAGATTTATTTTATGTTTCTTCAGTTCTACTTCTCCACCTTAATTTTGTTTATTTAAATTCCACTTAGGTCTTAAATCCCCTTTATATTTTTATCATCTGCATGTGTGTGTGTGTGTGTGTGCGCGCTCATAGAAAAATAGACTCATATAGACATGTCAGTCATTCTCTTTAAAATAATTTCTAGCCATACTTTTTTTGCATTTCTATTGTTTGAAGTATTTGCAAATTGGATATTCTCCTCACATCAGTATTTGGTGTTTCGCTTTGCAGAAATTCATGAAATGCCCCTTTTTGTTGAATGCTCATCTTATTTTTCATTGATAATTAGTTTTTGCAAGTTTGTTTTTTGCTTCTTTTCTGCCAATCTTCCTTCTAATTCAGTATTTTTCTATTTCAAGTTTGTTATTTTCTCTTTCACTTCTTTGTAGAAACATTAGAATGCAATCTAGTTTTTCTAATTTTCTATATTTCTGATGTAAAAGCTAGGAATTCTATTTTATTTCCTTCTAATATATTCTCATGTAGATTTCATTTTCTTTTTAAACCATTATGAAATACATACTCTTTTGGCAATCTACATAATTCTGCTTTTCATCAGACATTGTTTTCTTTGTTTTTTTTAATACTTGTTAAGAGAACTTACACTCTAGTGCCAGTAAAATTTATTCTAATTTTAAGATATTCTCTGTAGATTTATCTGTTTGTGCTTTATGTTTTTAATGAAACTTTTTTCATTTGAAATCTGTTTTTTTCAGTCCTTTTTTACCCTTCTCTGCTACCACACACAAAAAGAGTTGCTATAAATGTTTGTCCAAATAGGTCCTTATACTTTCTCCATGATTTTCTTTGGGATATCCAGCAATGGTATCTTTGGTAGAATTGTGACTTTGGGGACATAGTTTCAAATTATTGTCCACAATGGCCTCTCCATATCACTGCTCTACTACTGAAGCACTGAATTGTTTTTCTAGAGCTCTTCCAACACCTGGCATTTTCTTCTTTTATCATTTTTAATTTAATAGGTATGAGGTGGGACTTCAGTTCATTTAATTTATATTTTTCTAATAAATAATGATTTAAAACATTTTTTTCTAAATCACTCCTATCCTTTGGAAGCAACTTCTGCTCATCTCTGCTTTATAGAATCTCTAGTTTCCCTCAAAACTCAGATCAAATTCTGCTTTCTATATTAAACCTTTAAAAATTTCCTCCCAACTAGTTCATAGTGTCTTATCCTGCTCCAAATCTTCTTGTAGTAATTTTCATTTATAATTATGTATAATGGGCCTTTTCATCCTTGGTAAAATTTAAGCTTTCTGAGCATATAAATTGATTCATTCTTTAAATCAATCATACCTAACAAAATCTCTGGAAAGATCAGGCTTTTTTAAAAGTTCCTATTATTTCATCATCCCCCTTACACACACACACACACACACACACACACACACACACACACACATACATACACACATATTTATAAGCTTGTTTAAGATAGTGTCTGTATATTTAATATCTGTGTCTTCCATAGTGCCTACTACAATCATTGGCACCTAGTAGATGCTCAATTAACACTACTAATTAATTCAGTAAATTTTCTTCCATCATTTGGGGCTTGTATTATGACTTTTTACCTAGTATATAAGTTTCTAAAAGATAAAAGCCATGATCTTATTTTCTTTGCAGTTACAAAACATCCAAAGCAGTTCCTTAAATACAAAGGATAGTTGATATGTTTTGTTAACCCGAGTCTACAGAAAACCAAAGAATTCTTAAGTTATAGCATGTAGGATATGGGTACGACATAAGTAAAAAAAACAGTGTGTCCTATTGGATAGAAGAGTCAGGAAGCCCTGGAGTTAAGATAAGGATATATTGACCATGTAATCAAAGACTAGTTATTTAGACCATAATGATAGTAATCATAATAAAGAATTTGAATTAGTAACTATCTATCAATGTGCAATTTCCTTCTAAAATCTCTCTGGGTACTTGGGTTCTTCAAAGAGAAATGTGAGAACATTCTCCACCAATAAATGCAAGAACCCATCTATGACATCTGATCTTGCACAATTACATAGCCAATTACAAGGCTTCATTAAAGAGTTACTCAATGCATTAGAGACCTTCTTCTGTATCTCTTAAGATTTCATCAACATTAGTTAAATTAATCTCTATATCTATGAGGTCTGCCTCTCCCCACATGACCAGTACATGTCCTGTTCCAACTATGCATGACCTTAAATGATATTTTTCATGTTATTTCTTATATGACATCATAACTAATATCATATCCCCTATACTTCTTTTTGCATTATTCTTTGGATAATATGCAGTCTTGATTCCTTTAAGATTGTGTTGTTCCATGTTTCAGAGTCATATATCACCAGGAAGAGATTATTGATGTTGAAAGGATGGGTTTTGGCAGTAGGAGGCAGTTCTTGTTTCCTGGATGCACCATGCAATTTCCCAACTGCTCAATATAAGCCAATTTTCTCCTATGATTTGTCTCCAATCTTAGCTCGTTATTGAAAAGCAGGGCCTGTCCAAGGTCTATATACAGATAGATTAACTCAGTGAGCTGGTAATCTAACTTCATTTCAAAATATGATCCCCATGTATTTCTTTATTCACTTGGTTCTTCCTGTGTGGTTCACTTATGCCAGTCATATTGAATGCCCATCTCCTGAAGGAACATGAATAATACCCTAGGGTTTGATTCAAACAACAAAATATATTTGAAAATAGGACCATGTGTAGAACTTGATGATTCACAGGTAATTCCTTTCTAAGTGGACTTTACATCAGTCTCTATGACATTGGCAAACACCTTTGGACAACAGTTCCCTCTCCATTTTGTGCCTCAATTGATATTAATAATCAGAGGGATTACTGATCAAAGTTACAACTGTACTTTTATATGTCAAATTCTTCTTATATTTTTATTTAACTTTATGTGTTTTTATTAACAAAAAAAGCTTTTTCTCTTCCTTTTTTCTTCCCCTTCCCCAGAAAGGGAAAAATAACCCAAAATATATTAGAAACATGTATGGTCAAGTAAAACAACTACACTGGGCCATTGCAAAAAATATTCCTTTATATTCACACTGAATCTATTACCCATCCAAAAATAGGGTGATAAAATATTTCATCATGGATCCTCTAAAATTGTGGTTAGCTGTGGCATTGATCAGAGTTCCTAAGTTTTTCAATGTTATTTGTCTTTACAAAGTCATTTAATTATACTCAGGGTTTTTCTCTCCATTTTCTAATATTTTATGCAAATTTCAGGTTTCTCTAAACTTATTTCTTATGATATAAAAATATTCATTTATATTTATGTCATAATTTGTTCAATCATTCCCTAATTGATTGGTACCACCTCCTATTTCCAATTTTTTTACCATCACAAAAGGGGTTGCTATCAATATTAATATCAATGTGTATGTATATAAATGTAAGTATATATACATTTGTGTATTGCATGTGTGTTTTTTCCAACAGTTCCTCCAATATTTGTAATTTTCAACTTTGCTAATCTAATAGGATGAGGTAGAACCTCAAAGTTCCTTAAATTTACTTTTCTCTAATTATTCAAGATTTTAGGTAACTTTTTTCCATATGATTTTTGAGAGCTTGATTGATAATTTATGTGCTTGTTTTATATCTTGAAACTTTGCTATAATTTTTAATCATTTCAATTAATCTTTAGTTGACTCATAGGAATTCTTTAAGTAAAACATATTTTTCTCCATAAAAAAGATATATTTGTTTCTTCTTTGCCTATGCTTATTCTCTCAATTTATTTCTCTTTTATTAATGCTTTAACTAGCTTTTTGAGCACATGTCAAATAATAATGGTTATAATGGACATAATCTCTAATGTTAAAGAAAAGTTCTCTCCCCCATTATCTGTGATGCTTGCTCTTGGTCTTAGATGCTATGTATCATATTAAAGAATTGTTCATTTGTTACTATTTTCTAGGTTTTTAAAAATAAAAATAGATGTTATATATTATCAAAAGCTCTTTCTGCATCTGTTAATATGAGATATCATTTGCTGTTCTTATTATTAATATGGTATATTGAGTTAATAGTTTTCTTATATTGAATGAACTGCACCTCTGGCATTATTTCAACTTGGTTATAATTTATAATCTTTGTGATATATTGGTAGAGTCTCATTGATAACATTTTATTTAACATTTTTGTATTAATATTCACAAATGGAGTCAATCAATATTTTATTTGGTTTGACTTCTTAGTTTAGAGATCAAGATCTTATTGCTATACAGGAAGAATTTGGCAATACCCTTTTTTATTTTTCAAATTGCTTAACAAATATGATAATTTTTTAAATTTTTCATATTTTTAATTGCTTATAAATCCATCAGGTCCCATTTTTCCCCTTCTTTGGGAGCTAATTTATGTTGTTTGTTTTACTGTTAAATGTATTTTTCTGAAATTGCATTGAGTCCCTTTTTTGTTGTTCTGTTAAGTTGGATACTTGTTTGTTTTTTTTTAATATTCATCCATTTCATTGAAGTTGTCAATGCAATTTGTATATAAATAAACATAATTGTTCTAACAATTTCTTCATCATTTGTTGAGAGTATCTCCCATTTATTTTTGATATTGATAATTTTGTTTCCTCTTTTTTTTTATCAAACTAGTTAAAGACTTGGCTGTTCCTACGTGTGTGTGTGTGTGTGTGTGTGTGTGTGTGTGTGTGTTGTGTGTATCAGTAAATTGCTAACTAGATAAGAGCTTGTTGCCTGAGAATTTTTTCTTCCAATGCATGTTTCCCATAAATTTATGATCTATTCTAGATGTTCTGTTTAATTTCAGTTATGCAGTCAAAAACAGTAAACTTTCAAATATTCTTACCTTAAAGATTTTTTTTTTAATGCCTGCTACAGATTGCTTTATAACTTTTTGGTTTTTGAGATTGTGTCTCTCATCAAACCCTTAAGAATATTGAGTCCAAATTAGATGAGTACAAATAAACTAAAAGGTAAAAAGAAACTGAAAGTTCAAATGAATAATTTTTTTAAAACACCAGATAGACAGGTCTAGACCAATTGGAAGAAGGATGACTGAGATTCTATGGCTGAGATCAGAATTTTTATGTGACTATATATAACAAAATTCTAAGAGAACATAAGTCTTGGAAAAATCTAGCAGCAAAAGAACAGTCAATATAGCTTTTACCTGATGTCAATACAGGTAGAATAGGAGTATTCATGGAGAATTTACATAGGATGGTTTAGGATCGAAAATCATTGATCGCTAGGGTAATTCCTTTCATTGCCTTTTTATGAATGAGTATTAAGCAATAGAAGAAGGCTACCTTCAAAGTTTTATCTTGAAAAGAACAGGGCTTGCATTTAAAAAAAAAATCCAAAACCACAGGTCCTTTCTATCAAAATTACTTTCTTCCCAAATGAAACTACTCATTTGTCCCTATTGCAATGATTTAATTGTCGTCAAGATACAGTAGTAGTAATATGACCATAAAGTTAAGAATATTAGAATTAGGTAAACCAAGGAAGACAGCTTTAGAATTATATGTGATTGTAGCATTCAATTTATACCATTCTATCCTAGTAAATTAAACCCAAGCTTGTCAGAGAAGAAAAAAGGATCTTCACTCATAAGGAGACCCATTCTGGATAGCTGGTCAAGTTCTCTTTAATTCCCACCCCATATATATATATATATATAATATATATATATATATATATATAATATATATATATATATATAATATATATATATATATATATATAATATATATATATATATTTGCTGGCATAAGGGCTGGGAACTAGATATTAGAGGAAAGACTTCTGGGGGCAGAGCCAAGATGGTGGAGACAACACACATTTGTCTCTGACCTTCTCTACAACCTTCACACTAATTATGAAATCTAGCCTTGGAATTAGCTCTGGACCAGCACAACCCAAAAATATTGGGAGTGCAACAAATTATCAGCAGAAGATAATTTCTAAGATCGCCAGAAAAGATCTGTTTCAATTGGAAACAGGAGGGAGACAGCCAGCACAAGCAGCTGAGTACAAAACATCAGTGCAGACAGCACAGAGTCCTGGGGCATTGCTGACTCCATTGGTGTTGCTTACTCCTTGGGCAGTGCAGACTCCTCAGGCAGAAAATCTATGGGGAATAATCTACAAGAATCTATAGCAGTATTGGCCACTCTACCCTGGTTGCAAGACAGTAGATCAGCAGAGGAGTTATAAAACATCCAATACAAACACAAAATATAAATAGTGAACCCCAAAATACCAAAATCTTACAGTACTTGGCCACACCCACCCAGCACTGGGAGTGAATCAGCACTGACCTAGTATAGCTGTGAGGCTTGGAAACCTCCTCTGCCCTAAAAGTAGACCTTAACTTAAAAAAAAAAATAAGTAAAAAGTAAAGAGGACTCTAACAATTGAAAGCTCAAACCTTGGGGAGACTAAAAACAGATTGTCTCCAGATGAAGTCCCAAAAGGTAATATAACCTACTCCCCATCCTACAAGGCTCTCCTAGAAAAAATTAAAAAGGATCTTAAAAGAGAGCTAGAAGAAAAATGAGGAAAAGAAATGAAAAAATTGCAACAGGAATTGGAAAAGGCAACACAGAAACTATCTGAAGAAAATTCATTACAGAATAGACTTAGTGAAATGGAAAAGGCATATAACTCATTAAAAGATAGATTTGATAAAATGGAAAAAGAAAGCAACTTCCAGAAAAACAGAATTTATGAAATAGAAAAAGAAAATAACTACTTAAAAAACAGAATTTGTGAAATGGAAAAAGAAAATAACTCCTTAAAAAACAGAATTTGTGAAATTGGAAAAAAAATCCATAAAACACCCACTCCTATTAAAAACACTAGAGAGTATAGGAATAAATTTTCCTTAAAATAATCAATAGCATCTATTTAAAACCATAAGTAAGCATCATATGTAATGGGGATAAACCAGAACCATTCCCAATAAGATCAGGGGTGAAACAAGGTTGCCCACTATCATCATTGCTATTCAATATTGTATTAGAAATGCTAGCCTTGGCAATAAGAGAAGAAAAAAAGATTAAAGGTATTAGAGTAGGTAATGAGGAAACCAAATTATCACTCTTTGCAGATGATATGATGGTAGAGAACCCCAGAGAATCAACTAAAAAGCTATTAGAAATAACCTACAACTTTAGCAAACTTGCAGGATATAAAATAAATCCACATAAATCATCAGCATTCTTATACATCACTAACTAAATTCAACAGCTAGAGATACAAAGAGAAATTACATTTAAAATAACTGCCAATAGGATAAAATATTTGGGAATATATCTGCCAAGGGAAAGTCAGGAATTATATGAACAAAACTAGAAAACACTTTCCATACAAATAAATTCAGATCTAAACAATCTAATGAGGAAAATATCCCAGTATCTCAGATACAACGTTAGATATGCGGGTCTTGAAGACAAATGCTGAAAGGAAGCCAAAAAGTTGAGAGTGTCCTAGGAAACTATTATTGTTGTTTACTGGGATGAAAAAGACACTCACTTTCCCAGCGGCTAGCTTTTTTATTTCAATGGTTGTAGATGAAACATTTATAGATAGTTGTTGGTCTTTTGTAATTTTTGGCCAGATTTTGGGGGATCCCATGTACAAGTCTTTTCATTTTGAATTTGCAGCTTTCTAAATTTGGCCTGGGTCAAAATCGATTTTCTGCCACCTTCTTGTCAAAATATCCTGATGCTGGAGTCACTTCAGGAATGGGCTTTAATATAATAGAATTCCCTATATTCCCACCCTATAATAGAATTCCGAACATCCAGGAAACAGTTTCTTGGAAATCAGGAACACAATTTTGTAAGGGCATTGATTGTAACAAATTCTATGGGCCTTAGCTGCTGGAATTTGTTTTGGAGTTTTGTTTTTGTTTTTGTTTTTGTTTTTTTTAATGGCAAGCTATCTGCTATAATAGTCAAATGGATATATCATCAGGTTTTTACTTCTACCCTGAGATCTGACTTCAAACACTTAGGAGATAAAGACAGTGTGACGCATCCACAAGACTTCATCAAAGAGACATTGATATGGCAGCAAGATAATTGTATAAATATGTATGCATCTATTGGATTTAACATATATTTCTACCATGTTTAACATATATTAGACTACTTGCCATCAAGGGGAGGAGTGGGGAAAAGGGGGGGGGGAGGATTGGAACACAAGGTTTTTCAAGGGCTAATGTTGAATAATTATGTTTTTGAAAAATGTATGTATATATTTTTTAAAATAAAAAGTTTTAATAAAGAAAAAAGAGATATTGACATGGAGGCCCTGATCACTGTGGATGCAGTATCTAGACAATTTGCTTTGGTGCAAAGCCCTAAGAAGTCTTTTCTGGGGAACAAGGATAACTTTTTTGTTTAGTAGTTTTTCAGTCAAGTACAGCTCTTCATTACCCTATTTGTGGTTTTCATGGCAAAGATGACAGATTGTTTTGCTACTTTCTTCTCTGACTTTTTCCAGATGAAGAAATTGAGGCAAGTAGAGTTAGTGACTTGTCCAAGATCATAGCTAGTATGTGTCTAAGGATGAATCTGTCTGATTCCAACCTGGTACTCTACTGTGCCACCTAGCTGCCCAGCAAGGATAATAGACTTATGATTGCTCAGGTAGATTAAAATGTCACAAAACTTTTTTCTTGTCTATTTTTAAATTCTAATTTTCATAGAATTTGGGAAAGGAATTAGACCAGATAATGGAAATGACGTCTGGTAAAGAGACTCAAGAATCATGTCTGTTTGGCTACAGGAGCAATCAAGATTCACATTTAGCCACTACCTGGGTAGAGGAATTGTTCAAGTTGATGTGATATTCTAACTAAGAACCCATCACAGCAAAGATCCTTAGTGTGGATTTGTAGCCTGTGATGCTTTCAAGAATGATATATTTTTAAAAGCACTGCTCTATTCTTGGTGAGAAGAACATTGTTGAAATCTATGTATCATTTCTATAACTTCATTTTAATTTAACCAGTAGTTTCAAGTCCATCCTAACAAACATTGGCTAACAAGCTGTCAAAATGACTGATTTAAATTGTTTTAGCTGATGAATAAACCAGACTAAATATTCGGCCTGTAAATCTATGGGCTTCATCTGGGACTTCTTGCATAAGTCAAAGCCTATTTATCTGAAGACTAATGGCATGGAACAGTGTAAGATGCTACCAGAGGCAAATTGCCCTCTTTTTTGGCATGGGATGCACACAGCAGCTCCAAGAACTGCTCAGATGATGGACGTGAATTCAGTAGCTGGACAAAATGTATATTGCCTCACTCTCAGTACAACATTTCATGCAGAGAGAAAATTAAGATTCGTACATCAAACAGCCAGGACAAAAGACATCAAGAAAAAAATCCATATTTATTGCTTTCCAGACCTGTGTCAAATGTACATGAACACAGTATTTCAAAGGATTTGAAGTATTTTCCCCCAGTTTGCTTTAAGAGTCTGAGTTTCAGCCCTTATTTGAGATGAGATGGGAGAAAAAGAATATGTGCTGAAGGAATTCTCAGCAATATTCCAAGACAACTTCATATCTGTTATTTCATTAGAATATTTAGTATAAGTTCTAATTAGCCATTATGCTTTTTCATATAGTAAGAAGGGGACTAGACTATACTCAGAAAGCCTGGGTTCAAATCCTGGTTCTGCCATTTACTGGGGGAATCATTTCATATCTCTACCTCAATTTACCAATCTGCAAAAGGATACTGCAAAAAGGATACTAACGCACTCTCTGCTTTAATATTGATATGAATAATACTTTTATAACTGTTGAATTGCAAGAGTTATATAAACATGATTTATGAAGAGCTATTGTTTTCTTTTCAGTGTTACAAAAGAGTTTCTTTGTGCTTTATGTAAGTATATGTCTCTACTACAGTCCTTCCCTAAAGCCTAATTGTTCATGGATATGACCTTTTGATGCCATGCCTCAGGTGTAGTTTCACCATGGAATTCCCTTCATCATCCAAGACCTCCTCACCCTGAAATTTCCATTAACCCTTGTTGTCTTCTTACCCTCAAGCATCCCTGCAGCATTCAGGTCCTCTTATCTCATTGGTGAGCTCCTCTTGGAGTTTCCATTTTGGCAAAAAATCCCAGACTTGGCCAACCTCCATTTCTTTCTCAGCCCTGCTTCTGATTTTCTGGACTTCGACCCCACAATTCCAACCCTTCCCTATGTCCTTTTTAGGTTCCTTTTTATGTGTATTGTCTTCTTCCACTAAAATACATGTTCATTAAAATCAGAGTTTGACTTTATTTTTACTTGTGTTTGAATCGCAAACACTTAGCACACTGACTGGCACATAGAAAGTATTTTCTATGTGTTTGTTGCCTTGTCTTGCCTGGGGGTACAAGGAAAGACAAAAAAAGTTCCTGTCCTTAAGGAACTCACATTATAATTAGCAAAATAGCATATAAATAAGTAGTTAGATTGATATATTATACAATTATGATGTAGATAAAGGAGTACATAGAGATGATGCATAAAAACAGTAGATAGATGGATAGCTAAGATAGATGATAGATAGATAGATATATAGATGGATGATAGAGTAGACAAATTAGTCACAAGTAAATATAGTAGATAGATGATAGATAAATGACAGAAAGAGTAGACAAATTATTGATAGGTAGATACAGTAGATTATAGTAGATAGGTAATAGGTAGAAATGATAGATGATCAGTAGATAAATGATAGAGAGATGATATATATATATATATATATATACATATATATATATATAAAATAGATGATAGAGTATATAGATGATATATAGACACATACATGGATGATAGAGAGATATGGTAGATAGATAGATAGATAGATAGATAGATAGATAGGAACAGACAGACAGAAGGCAATCTGAAAGGGAAAAGAGTAAGCTGTCTTAGCAACAGGGAGGGGCCAGAGAGTCTTAAAAGAAGTTGGGGAAATGATGAAGTAAAGATAAAGGATCCAAGAATTTCAATTTGGTGAGCCAAAGCACTAGCTATGTGAAATCTTTCTTAATTTCTCCCCAACTGCTAGTACTGTCTCTCCCAAACTATCTAGTACATAATACTTTTTTTCATGATCATGGGCCATGCCCTGCCAGCCTTCTAGCCTCCATTATCTCTCAAAGTCTGACCAAGTTCTTGTTTGTTTTTTTCATGACACTATCTATTCATCTCATTTTTTGCCACCCACTTTTCCTCTTGCCTTCAATTTTCCCCAAGATTCCAACAATAGGATTTGGTAAACATTTATTAACTGATTAGGCATGAAAATATTCATAATTCTTTTTATACCAGATTACAACTATTCTTTCACAAATACAACCAAAGAATCATTTAATGACATTACTTTTGCCACATTTCTAGAGCAATACTAATTTAATTCAATAATCCACTTAGTGCCCTTGGGCAGCAAAGATCAGCTGCACAATTTCTTTACTTGTATCTGGCAGCACCGGGAAAATTATTTTCATCTTCATGCCAATAATTTATTTGAGCAATAGAGCAACAGACTTGCATCTATTTCCATTAAGACTCTTGGCTTTCTATGTTCTCTTGAAATTATAGGAGGACAATTCTTCAATGGATCCCAACAGTGCAAAGATAACATCAATGTTCCAATGATAATTTATATGTAAGCACCAGGAAATATAATTGCTAAAAACAGGCAACAACAAAGAGACTCTGTACTACTCAGGGCCACATACAGTAAATAAAACATCTGCAAATGGGATTCTTAATTGAACTTTCAGGGAAGGAAGACCATTTTAAATCTATTTTTGATCTTTGAAATTTGAGACTGAATATGTGTGTATGTATACACACATAAGTACATCTATTTGTATGTCCATGTGCATATTAAAAATACATATATAGGAATGGATATGAATAATCTTGTTTTAAATCCTGGTTCTGCTACTTTACCCCTCACCTTTATGAAAGCTCAGAAGAGTAAATTTTCCTCTTCTAGTCTACGTCCTTCAGCTATAAAGTAAAGCTGTTAAAACTAAATGTCTCTAGATGCCTATCTAAAAATAAGAATTCTATCTAAATTCTAGAATTCAATAGTTACCAGAGCTAGATCTGTATACATGTATGACTTCATATTTAAATAGGCATTTATGGATATCAATACATGCACATATTTAAATGAACCACATATTTAAATATTACATATAATTTTATAGGTCAGCTAAACTGCATTGTGCATAGAGTGCCAAGGCCTAGGGTCAGGAAGATCTGAGTCCAAATGTGGCCTTAGACACTTAACTAGCTATGTAATTGTGGGCAATCATTTAACCCTATTATTTGCCTCAGTTTCCTCATCTGTAAAATGTTCTAGAAAAGGAAATGGCAAACCACTATAGAATCTTTGCTAATAAAACCCCTAAAATGGTCACAAAGAACTGTCTATAACTGAAGATGACTAAACAACAAAACAATAATTACATATTTTATATAAATAATATATATGATATCTAACATATATGTTAGATATATTCAGATATCATCTTTTTTAGAATTTTACCTTCTTCCAAGGGAGGCAAATATATTCTATTTCTAAAGATCTTTTTGCCTACCGTGATCCCAAATCAAATACTTTTTATATTATTCAGCTACATTTGGGTATACTATTTAATCTAGTGATAGAGGGCTTTATTTTCATTTTTAAAGTTCTTTCTTGAGTTTGGCAAAGATTTCTTACCAATTGCTTCTTCCTGATAGGTTTTTGTTAGATTTTTGTAACTTGAAAGTATTGCAATGCACAATTTCTCCCAGTGCAATCCAGGCTGAATTCTTCCTCCCGTTGATTCAGGACCCAATTTATCTTCTATCTTACAGCATTGCTAGTTTTCTTTCTCTGTGGATTGCTAAGTTGATTTCTTTTTATTGTATGGCATTTGCTGAGGCACCTGTGTATCATTTTAGGGCTTGATTAATTGAATACAATGTAATTTACAATATCAAGTTGCTCCAGGCAGGAAAGTCTATTATTTAAATGTAATAATGATGTTATATGACCAGGTAGGACACTGGATTGGAACTAAAAAAACCTGGGTTCCTTCTTCAAACATTTACTAGCTCTGTCATTCTAAGGACATTCTTTAGCCTGTGACTCAGTTTCCTCATATGTAAAATGAGAGGGATTAGATTCCTTCCAAGATCTAATTCTATGATCCCATACATTGTAGACAACTCTCAATAATTTGAACCACAGGAGATCTAAACAAGCATTTCTTGAGCAACATATAGATAAGTTTATATCCTATAAGGAGAAATATATAATATTACGTTGTTCAGTTGTACCTAACTCTTCAGACCCCTATTTGGGGTTTTCTTGGGAGATATGCTGGAATGATTTGCAATTTTCTTTTCCAGCTCATTTTTATGGTAGAGGAAACTGAGGCAAACAGGGCTAGTGACTTGTCTAGAATCACACAACTAGTGTCTGAGACCACATTTGAATTCATTTGTCTTCCTGACTCCAGACCTTGTGTGCTATGTATTGCAGAATAAATACAAAATAAATATGGCACTTTCAGAGAAAAAAAAATGTAAGGAAATGACCTTATGGATAAAGTAGCACTTGAGCTCAGTAGAAGAAAATTAGAGAATTAAGAGACAGAGATAAGAAGAGAGCATTCTAGACATGGGGTAGGGAACATAGCCTTGGCAAAGGTAGAGAGATAGAAGATGAAATCACACACACACACACACACACACACACACACACTTGAGAAATACTAATTAATCCAGTTTAGAGAAGCTGAATGGTGTATCCATGAAAAGAATATGTAATCAGCATGGTAAAATAGGCTAGAACTAGAATGTGAAAGGTTTTAAATGCTAGAGAAATTTATATTTGATTTTAGGAGGGGCAAAAAATCTATCATCCAGATTTTCCCCTTCAGGAAGTAGTTACAATGAACACATTTTATATTCAGAGAGACAAAATGTATTTTTTTAATTGATAAGAAAGAATTTCAAGGAGAGTTTATGAATCTTTCATAGTTTCCAGCCCAAAGTCCTTGTCTCTAATATAAGCAATCTGATTAGTTTCTAGTGAAAGTTACTCATACAGGATTCTTCAGACCTATTTATATGCAAGTACTAATTCAAATTAGTTGTGTGATCTACAGCAGTGGTATTAAACTCAGAAATGGGGGAAGGCACTAACCCATACATAATTATTCATGTAGATACATACAGATTTAGACAAGCATATGTTAACATTAACATTATCTTAAGTATTACCCTATAACATTTTACTCTGGTTTGGACAAACTTGGGAATGTTGCAGGGGACTAGATGCAATCATGTATTTGAAATCTCTGATCTAGAGTGATCCTGAGGCTACTTACAATATTATATTCCATAAAAGCTTGACTGTGGAGCTCCTCTAATCCAGGAGTGCTAAAAAACAAATTTGTGTTAATCCAGCACAAAATTTCCATTTTGATCTCATCCTCTGAGGATGAACAAGTATTTTTCCATTTGTTTGTTTATCAATGCCTTCTGGTTCTGGCACAGAAATTGGTGGCAATCTTACTTGGGAACTGGAATTCTGTCGGCCTGAGTTCTGGGTATAGCTTCACCACAAACTTATAGTTCTTGATGAATGAAAATTAGCTTAGATGACCTTGAAAATTTCTTCTACATTCAACTTCACTGATTTTATTGAAGTAAACAATATCCCTAGAAAATCAAATACAGATCTGAAATTAGTTTTTGTAATTGTTATAACTGGGCCTCCCATACATGTTCTGGGAGAGAAAGGAGTCTAGATTATTAAAAGATATAGCCTAGAATATTTCAGAATGATCTTGTCACTTTACTAGGAAATCAACCTCTTACTAACAGGGAAGGTAGCAAGTCTCTCAATAAGTCACAAGTTTTTATTAAATGTTTACTATGTGTCAGCTATCTTGTAAAATACTGGGCATACAAAGAAGGGGGAAAAAACAATCCCAAGAAGTTTATATTCTAATATGTGTGTGTGTGTGTGTGTGTGTGTGTGTGTGTGTGTGTGTGCGATATACATATCCATACAGACATATATATATATATATATATATATACACATGTATGTATGTAGACATATACATATATAATAATATTCTAATATATGTATTAAAGAAAAATATTTTTATGTGAATTTTAGGCACAAGTTTTCCAGAAATAATTTTTATTCAATTTAAAATTAATCTAATGTCGAAGCCATTTCTAGCTTAGAAAGATGCCCAAATCAGCCCTCTAACACAAGATAATTTGAGGTAACATTAATAGGAATCCTAAACAATGAAACTATATTAAGATGTGAAAATACAGCTTTCAGTTAACATTCCAGAAAGAAAAATCACTTAATATTGTATCATCTCTATTCAAACTATTGGATTTCTCCCTTGACTATTGCGCTCAAGACTTATAAGTGCATCCTTTCTATGATCAATATCTTAATACTTAAATGGGGAAAAACATCAAATCTGCCCAAGTACAACATAATTATGGCTAGAAGGGATGCTAGATGTCTAATCCAATCTCCTCTTTTTAAAGGTGAGGAAACTGAAGCCCAGAGAGATAAAGGTACTTTGACAATGTCATATGGACTAATTAACAAAATCTATATTGGAATTCAGATATCTTTATTCCTTTGTTCTTCCTACCAACCATAATTCAGTAACTTTTAAAGCACAAAAATGTGAGCTATTATGAAAAAACAAATAAATACATCTCTTGCAATTTTACTATTAGTTCTATGATTAAGCAAGACATGAGTTGGAATTTAGCTAGGTGACACCAAGTTGCTACTATTGTGTGTGTGTGTGTGTGTGTGTGTGTGTGTGTGTGTGTGTGTGTTTAAGGAGGAAGGGAGGGAGAGAGAGAGAAGGAAGGAGGGAAGGAGAAAGGCAAGGAGAGAGAGAGGGCTGAGGGACAGAAGGAGAGAGGGAAAGAGATAAGGGAGGGAGGGAGGAAAGAAGTAAAGGAGAGAGGATGGGAAGAAGTAAAGGAGGGAGGAAGGGAGTAAGAGAGAGAGGGAGGGAGAGAGGTAGGAGAAAGGGAGGGAGGGAGAAGCAAAGAAACAGAGAGAAAGAAAGAGAGAGATTAAGCGCTCATGATATATAGAGAAGAGAAAGAAGAGATGCTAGATGTCACATCTTTAATTCCATGATTGGATGGAAAGCTATAGAAAATCTTAGATCTTACCAAGTTTATTATTTGCTGACTTTTTAAAAAGGGACTTTAGCAAAATTTAAGGGTTTTCCTAGAGTAGAGTATCTCCTAGACAAATGCTAAGATCTTGGATAATTCTTTGAGAGTTCAAAGAATACAGAGATTTGTTGGCCAAAACTACTTACTATTGTCATGAAGGATATCTAGCGAAATTCCCTTTTATTGATTCTAGTCTTCCAGATTCTCTTCCCAGAATATAGAGAACTCACTGAACATAGAGTCTAATCCACATATAATTGTATACTATAACACATCCAATAAGTGGTCATGTAGCCTCTGTGCAAAGATCTCTATCAAGAGAGAATCCACTACTAAGGAAGAATTTCCTTACATCTATTGCTCTTTTTTCTTACTTTGTGGGCCAGAGACCTAATGCCTCTTCTTTGTGAGAGTCCTTTAAATACTTGAAGACCACTATCATATCTTACCCCAACCTCACTATCAAGTTTTATCTTCTTTATTTTTTTCTCCTTATCTCTTTCTTCTTTAGAATTTTACGTAAATTTTGGTTTTAAAATTAACAATAATTTTCAATTATCAAGTATTTTTTTCTCCTTCCTAGTTCCCTCTATCCACTGAATGGAGTGAGAAAAACAAAGACAGAGATTGAGTGAGAAAAAAAAAACAAATATGCAAATATCATATAAACTTAAAAATCAAAACAAATTCATACTGGTCATGTACAAAAAACATTTCTTATTCTACAAAGTATTACATAATTTTTTCTGTCATGAGGTAGAGAGCATTCTGCCAGTGAACTTAGTAACTTAATATTCAATAAACCCCCAAACCTCAACTACTTGTAAAGATGTTCTTTCAGCTGACCTCCATAGGGCATAAATTCAAGGTTCTTTACCATCCAGGTAGTTGTATGCCAGATGCTCTCTAGTTTACCTTTGTCCTTCCTAAACTGTAATGCCCATTATCAAACACTGCAAAACATATTAGGTCTCTTGTTTTGTTGATGGCCCTGAATTAATTGCATCAAGCCTTGGAATATTGAAGAGTCTCTTAAATCAAATTGGTAGTCATTCAAAAAGTTCAGCATTAATATCCAAATTGGAAAAACAAATGGATTAAGAGCACTTATTGAACAGACTCTGAAATGCAGTTGAATGGACAACCTATTTAGCTCCTCTAGTGATAGGTAAAACTTGGTTAGATTTTGCAAATGGACAATGAATTCACCAGGCCCAAAATTGAATAGGAGGAAGAGCTCAGACTGTATTGCATTGGGGGGGGGGGGGGAAACAACGTATTGCATTACTTTCAATAATGCCAAGTATCTCCTTAAAGTAAAAACCTCATTTTTTTAAGTTAGTAGTCTTCTTATGATTTAATAGAGCTATAATTCAAGTAATAACACAATTTGTAAGGAAGAAAAATTGGAGTTCAGTTAAGAATAGCAGTGTGACAAAGCCAACTTGTGATGACTTGAATACTGACTGCTATGAATTTTCAGTATGAGTGGTTGTACCTTGGAGAGTGCAAAGATTTAAGAAAGAGATGGATAAAACATTAATAATTGAGATCAAACATTAAATTATATTGTACTTAAAATTTTTATGGAAAGTTGGTTATTAAACATTTACCATAATTTACCCTAAGAAATTTATCCTAATAAATGGACTAAGAAATACATAGTAAATAAAGCAATATATTATGAATAATAAATACATTAATGTACCTACTATTTTCACTCTTACTATAGAGCATCCCAACATTTCAAAAAAATTTTTATATATGTACGCATGTGTTTATACACATGTGTATACATCATGTTATTTTTATATATATGTAATTTCTTGTATTACTATATGTGTGTATAATTCATTATTCATAATACACAACTACCACCAACAACAACACAAAGGCCAACAGGGAAAATTCTAGAGCTCCAGAGTTGAGCTATTGTAACTTCTGAGACTTATTTTTCATTGCCCTCTCTGTTATAGGAGTCTCTGTCCCAAAAAGCTAACTAGTTTAGGCAAAATAAAACAATGCTGAAGGAAAAGCAGCTCTAATTTTCAATTTATTCTGGTTTTCTGTGGAGTTCCCCATGTTATTTTCGAGAGAATAGTAGAACTCCTCTACTTCTGTTTAATTACTCCTAAATCTTTTTTGGATGCTCCCTATCCTACTTCCAAGTATTTTATGACTCATCCAATATGTTTAATGTTTTATTAAATGATATAAAAATATCTGTGCAACAGATCATCTCCTTTATCTTTTCCATTGACCTTTGTTAAGATTTATTTCCTAGGGTCACAGACCCTTCTTACAGTCAAGTAAAACCTACAGATCTTCTCAGAATACCATTTTTAAATGCTCAAAATAAATTATATAGTCAATCAGCTAAACTGAAATAATTATTGATCACATTGAAATAAAGTTATCAAAATAAATATTTTTAGAGTTCATGGAAACCAGATTAAGAATTTTTCTAGTGATTGTCATACAACTACTTAAGTCAGAGCATATGGGGAGTTGCTACTGAAAATGCTTTATATTTCTAGCTACTAACTAGCTTTCCATTGATATTATGTTTAGACCAAAGCAAAATCTTCACTTATCAGATAAAATGGATGGTTGAAGCAAGGATTGTCTTAATATTTGTCCATATTGCCTGAATCAATTATGTAAGTAAGAAAGAGATGGTCTACTATACAAACATTTTCTATATCACTTTTTAAAATATCAAAAATATTGGATGAGTAATAAAATGCTTGGAGATAGAATTGTGAGAATAGAAAAACAAAGATCCTAAAATGAAGCTAGAAAATTAAATTTCTCGCTCTCAGCTTCTTCACCATGCCAAAGTACCTTTATCTTTCATGTATAAGACCAAATTTAGGGTCTTGGAATGACTTATTTTGGTTCTACCCCTATTGGGAAATTTCTTTTTTTTTTTACTTTCTTTTTTTAAAAAATTTTTTAATATTTTATTTTATTTCATAATAACTTTATATTGACAGAACCCATGCCAGGGTAATTTTTTTACAACATTATCCCTTGCACTCGATTCTGTTCTGATTTTTCCCCTCCCTCCCTCCATCCTCTCCCCTAGATGGCAAGCAGTCCTATATATGTTAGATATGTTGCAGTATATCCTAGATACAATATATGTTTGCAGAACTGAACAGTTCTCTTGTTGCACAGGGAGAATTGGATTCAGAAGGTAAAAATAACCTGGGAAGAAAAACAAAAATGCAAATAGTTCACATTCCTTTCCCAGTGTTCTTTCTTTGGGTGTAGCTGCTTCTGTCCATCATTTATCAATTGAAACTGAGTTATGTCTCTTTGTCAAAGAAATCCACTTCCATCAAAATATGTCCTCATACAATATCATTGTCGAAGTGTATAATGATCTCCTGGTTCTGCTCATTTCACTTAGCATCAGTTCATTTAAGTCTCTCCAAGCCTCTCTATATTCATACCTGCTAGTCATTTCTTACAGAACAATAATATTCCATAACATTCATATACCACAATTTACCCATTCTCCAATTGATGGGCATCCATTCAATTTCCAGTTTCTAGCCACTACAAACAGGGCTGCCACAAACATTTTGGCACATATAGGTTCCTTTCCCTTCTTTAGTATTTCTTTGGGACATAAGCCCAGTAGAAACACTGCTGGATCAAAGGCTATGCACAATTTGATAACTTTTTGGGCATAATTCCAGATTGCTCTCCAGAATGGTTGGATTCGTTCACAGTTCCACCAACAATGCATCAGTGTCCCAGTTTTCCCGCATCTCCTCCAACATTCATCATTATTTTTTCCTGTCATCTTAGCCAATCTGACAGGTGTGTAATGGTATCTCAGAGTTGTCTTAATTTGCATTTCTCTGATCAATAATGATTTGGAACACTCTTTTATATGAGTGATAAGAGTTTCAATTTCATCATCTGAAAATTGTCTGTTCATATCCTTTGACTATTTATCAGTTGGAGAATGGTTTGATTTCTTATAAATTTGAGTCAGTTCTCTATATATTTTGGAAATGAGGCCTTTATCAGAACCTTTAATTGTGAAGATGTTTTCCCAATTTGTTGCTTCCCTTCTAATTTTGTTTGCATTAGTTTTGTTTGTAGAAAGGCTTTTTAATTTGATATAATCAAAATTTTCTATTTTGTGATCAGTAATGGTCTCTAGTTCATCTTTGGTCACAAATTTCTTTCTCCTCCACAAGTCTGAGAGATAAACTATCCTATGTTCCTCTAATTTATTTATAATCTCGTTCTTTATGCCTAGGTCATGGACCCATTTTGATCTTATCTTGGTATATGGTGTTAAGTATGGGTCCATGCCTAATTTCTGCCATACTAATTTCCAGTTATCCCAGCAGCTTTTATCAAATAATGAATTCTTACCCCAAAAGTTAGGATCTTTGGATTTGTCAAATACTAGATTGCTATAGTTGACTATTCTGTCTTGTGAACCTAACCTTTTCCACTGATCAACTAATCTATTTCTTAGCCAATACCAAATGGTTTTGATGACTACTGCTTTATAATATAATTTTAGATCAGGTACAGCTAAGCCACCTTCATTTGATTTTTTTTTTCATTAATTCCCTTGAGATTCTCGACTTTTTATTGTTCCATATGAATTTTGTTGTTATTTTTTCTAGATCATTAAAATATTTTCTTGGAAGTCTGATTGGTATAGCACTAAATAAATAGATTAGTTTAGGGAGTATTGTCATCTTTATTATATTCGCTCGGCCTATCCAAGAGCACTTAATATTTTTCCAATTATTTAAGTCTGACTTTATTTGTTTGGAAACTTTTTTGTAATTTTGCTCATATAATTCCTGACTTTCCTTTGGTAGATAGATTCCCAAATATTTTATGGTATCAACAGTTATTCTGAATGGAATTGCTCTTTGTATCTCTTGCTGTTGGATTTTGTTGGTGATGTATACAAATGCTGAGGATTTATGGGGATTTATTTTGTATCCAGCTACTTTGCTGAAATTATGAATTATTTCTAATAGCTTTTTAGTAGAATCTCTGGGGTTCTCTAGGTATACCATCATATCATCTGCAAAGAGTGATAGTTTGGTTTCCTCATTGCCTACTCTAATTCCTTTAATATCTTTCTCGACTCATTGCAGAGGCTAGTGTTTCTAATACGATATTGAATAATAATGGTGATAGTGGGCAACCTTGCTTCACTCCAGATCTTACTGGGAAAGGTTCGAGTTTTTCCCCATTGCATATGATGCTTACCGATGGTTTTAAATATATGTTCCTGACTATTTTAAGGAAAAGTCCATTTATTCCTATGCTCTCAAGTGTTTTTATTAGGAATGGATGTTGGATTTTGTCAAATGCTTTTTCTGCATCTATTGAGATGATCATATGGTTTTTGTTTGGTTATTGATATAATCAATTATGCTAATAGTTTTCCTAATATTGAACCAGCTCTGCATTCCTGGTATAAATCCTACTAGGTCATAGTGTATTATCCTGGGGATGATTTTCTGTAATCTTTTTGCTAATATTTTATTTAAGATTTTAGCATCAATATTCCTTAGGGAGATTGGTCTATAATTTTCTTTCTCTGTTTTCAACCTACCTGGTTTAGGTATCAGTACCATGTCTGTGTCATAAAAGGAGTTTGGTAGGACTCCTTCAATCTCTATTTTTTTCAAATAGTTTATTTAGCATTGGAGTTAATTGTTCTTTAAATGTTTGGTAGAATTCACATGTAAATCCATCTGGTCCTGGGGATGTTTTCTTAGGGAGTTGGTTGATAGTTTGTTCTATTTCTTTTTCTGAGATGGGATTATTTAGGATATTTACTTCTTCCTCTGTTAGTTTGGGCAAGCTATATTTTTGGAGGTATTCTATTTCATTTAAGTTGTCAAATTTATTGGCATAAAGTTGGGCAAAGTAACTCCTAATTATTGCTCTAATTTCCTCTTCATTAGTGGCGAGTTCTCCCTTTTCATTTTTAAGACTAACAATTTGATTTTCCTGTTTCCTTTTTTTAATCATATTTACTAAGGATTTGTCTATTTTGTTGGTTTTTTCATAGAACCAACTTTTAGTTTTATTAATTAATTCAATAGTTTTTTTTTTACTTCCAATTTTATTGATCTCTCCTTTTATTTTTAGAATTTCAAGTTTAGTATTTGACTGGGGGTTTTTAATTTGTTCCTTTTCTAGCATTTTTAGTTGCAAGCCCAATTCATTGACCTTTTCTTTCTCTATTTTATGCAAATAGGCCTCTAGAGATATGAAATTTCCCTTATTACCTCTTTGGCTGCATCCCATACATTTTGGTATGATGTCTCATTATTATCGTTTTCTTGCGTGAAGTTATTAATTATATCTACGATTTGCTGTTTCACCCAATCATTCTTTAGTATGAGATTATTTAGTTTCCAATTATTTTTTGGTCTACTTTCCCCTGGCTTTTTGTTTAATGTAATTTTCATGCATCGTGGTCTGAAAAGGATGCATTTACTATTTCTGCCTTACTGCATTTGAGTTTGAGGTTTTTATGTCCTAATATATGGTCAATTTTTGTATAGGTTCCATGAACTGCTGAAAAGAAAGTGTACTCCTTTCTGTCTCCATTACATTTTCTCCAGAGATCTATCATATCTAATTTTTCTAGTATTCTATTTACCTCTTTGACTTCTTTCTTATTTATTTTGTGGTTTGATTTATCTAATTCTGAGAGTGCAAGGTTGTGATCTCCCATTATTATAGTTTTGCTGTCTATTTCTTCTTGCAGCTCTCTTAATTTCTCTTTTAAGAATTTAGATGCTACACCATTTGGTGCATATATGTTTAATATAGATAGTGCTTCATTATCCATGCTACCCTTTAGCAAGATACAGTGCCCTTCCTTATCTCTTTTAATTAGATCAATTATTGCTTTTGCTTGATCTGAGATCAGGATGGCTACCCCTGCTTTTTTGACTTCACCTGAAGCATAGTAGATTTTGCTCCAACCTTTTACCTTTAATCTGCATGTATCTCCCTGCTTCAAGTATGTTTCCTGTAAACAACATATTGTAGGATTCTGGCTTTTAATCCATTCTGCTAACCACTTCCTCTTTATGGGGGAGTTTACCCCATTCACATTTATGGTTAAAATGACCAATTCTGTATTACTTGCCATCTTGTTAACCCCTGTTTATGCTTTTCTCCCTTTTTCCCCCTTACCCCCCTTTCCAGTATTAAGCTTGTGAGCACCACTTGCTTCTCACAGCCTTCCCTTTTTAGTATCCCTCCCCCTGCCTTAGAGTTCTTCCCCCTATCTTACCCCTTTCCCTCCCCGTTTCCATATTCCCTTCCACTTAGCTTATTCCTTCCCTTTTCACTTTTCCCTTCTCACTTTTCAATGAGGTAGGAGAAGTTTCACCATAAATTGAATATGTCTAAATTTTTCTCTTAAAGCCAATTCTGAAGGCAGCAAAATACCCACTATATTTATCCCCCTGCATTCTTTCTCTCAGATATAATAGGTTTCCTTTGCCTCTTCACGAGATGTAGTACCCCCACTTTACCCTTTTTCTGGTACAATGTCCTTTCCACATCTAGTTTCTAAAACAAGGTATATATACATGTATTCTTAATACCTCTTTATATCAGAAATATAGTTCCCAAGATTAATCTTTACCTTTTTAGATTTCTCTTGAGTTCTATATTTGTAGATCAAACTTTTTGTTAAGTTCTGGCTTTTTCATCAAAAATAGGTGAAATTTGCTTACTTCATTGAATGTCCATCTTCTTCCCCAGAAAAAGATGCTCATTCTAGCTGAGTAAGTTATTTTTGGTTGCATACCAAGTTCCTTAGCCTTTTGGAATATCATATTCCTGGCCCTTCGATTCTATAATGTGGATGCTACTAGATCCTGGGTGATCCTTATTGTGGCTCCTTGATACTTGAATTGGGTTTTTCTAGCCGCTTAAAGTATTTTTTCCTTCGTCTGAAGGTTCTGGCATTTGGCCACTATATTTCTTGGTGTTTTGATTTTAGGATCCCTTTCATTAGGTGATTGATGAAGTCTTTCAATGTCTATTTTACCCTCTGTTTCTATGACTTCTGGGCAGTTCTCTTTGATAATTTCCTGGAAAATAGTTTCCAGGCTCTTTTTTTCATCATACTTTTCTGGGAGTCCAATGTTCTCAGATTGTCTCTCCTGGATCTGTTTTCCAGATCTGTTGTCTTCCCCAGAAGGTATTTCACATTCTTTTCCATTGTTTGATTTTTTTGGATTTGCTTGACTGATTCTTCTTGTCTCCTCGAGTCATTCAATTCCAATTGTTCAATTCTGATTTTCAATGAAGTATTTTCTTCACTCACTTTTTAAATATCTTTTTCTAATTATCCAATTGAGTTCTTTTGTTCTTTGGAATTTTTTTCCATTTCGCCAATTTTGTTTTTTAGAGAGCTATTTTCTGTTTCCAGTTCATTAATCCTATTTTTCAAGGATTTTATTTCTTTATCCACTCCGTCTTTAAATGAGTGGGATGACTTCTCCAGACTCTCTTGCCAAGCCTCCCTCTCCTTTTCCCATTTTTCTTCTAGCTCCCTTGTGAGAGCCTTTTTAATTACTTCTATGAGGTTCATCTGTGCTGAGGAACAGATCATCTCCTCCTTTGGGGATTCACCTGGAGACAGTCTGTTTTTAGTCTCCTCAGGATTTAGAGTCTGCTCTCTATCTGTGTAGAAGCTGTCAATGGTTAAAGTCCTCTTCAGCTTCTTGCTCATTCTGTCTAATAATCAGAGACAAACTACCAAAGAAAAACTGAAAAAACTGGAGTCTTTCTTTGGGGGAGGGGCTGGGTGTGTTACCGAGCTTCCTCTCCAGACTGCGGGGGGCAGCAGTGAGGCACTAGCAGGACTGTGCTGCGCCTGCGCTCTGAGGTCCCAATGCGTGCTGAGTCACTGTGGGGGGGAAGGGGAGGACGGCCAGGTCCCGAGAGACTCCAGCTGTTTGGGGTTGTATTCTTCCTCCCCCCCTTACCACCCTTCCAGTGTTTTTAGCTTCTCTGCTGGGCTGCTGGCTTGCTGCCAGGGCAAAGTATCCAATCCTGTAGCAAAGTTCTCCCCGCAGAGATGGCTGAGATCACATCCCACCCCTCTCCGCTCTGCTCCCGTGCTCTCGCTGCCGCTGCCCTCAGCCTGCGCCCAATCTAAAATCGTCCCCACCCTCAAGCTAAAACAGACCTTTCTTTTTTTTTTTTTTTTAATTTTTATTTAATAATTACTTTATATTGACAGAATCCATGCCAGGGTAATTTTTTTACAACATTATACCTTGCACTCATTTCTGTTCTGATTTTTCCCCTCCCTCCCTCCACCCCCTCCCCTAGATGGCAAGCAGTCCTATATATGTTGGATATGTTGCAGTATATCCTAGATACAATATATGTTTGCAGAACCGAACAGTTCTCTTGTTGCACAGGGAGAATTGGATTCAGAAGGTATAAATAACCCGGGAAGAAAAACAAAAATGCAGATAGTTCACATTCGTTTCCCAGTGTTCTTTCTTTGGGTGTAGCTGCTTCTGTCCGTCATTTATCAATTGAAACTCAGGTCTTTATGTCAAAGAAATCCACTTCCATCAAAATATGTCCTCATACAATATCGTTGTCAAAGTGTATAATGATCTCCTGGTTCTGCTCATTTCACTTAGCATCAGTTCATGTAAGTCTCGCCAGTCCTCTCTGTATTCATCCTGCTGGTCATTTCTTACAGAACAATAATATTCCATAACATTCATATACCACAATTTACCCAGCCATTCTCCAATTGATGGGCATCCATTCATTTTCCAGTTTCTAGCCACTACAAATAGGGCTGCTACAAACATTTTGGCACATACAGGTCCCTTTCCCTTCTTTAGTATTTCTTTGGGATATAAGCCCAATAGAAACACTGCTGGATCAAAGGCTATGCACAATTTGATAACTTTTTGGGCATAATTCCAGATTGCTCTCCAGAATGGTTGGATTCGTTCACAACTCCACCAACAATGCATTAGTGTCCCAGTTTTCCTGCATCCCCTCCAACATTCATCATTATTTTTTCCTGTCATCTTAGCCAATCTGACAGATGTGTAGTGGTATCTCAGAGTTGTAAAACAGACCTTTCTTGGCGAATCTCAAAGATGGCTTTTCTTGGTAACTATTTGTGGGTTTTTTTTTCAGTCAAGCATTAATTCAGAGGCTTGTAATGGAATGGATTTTGAGAGAAAAATGTGGAACTACACAGCTATATGCTTCCTCTCCGCCATCTTGGCCGGAAGTCCCTATTGGGAAATTTCATTCATCTTCTTTGTACCTCTTTCTTAACTGTTAAGCTTCTTTTGTTTACCTTTTTATATATATTTTTATCACATAGGAGGTATTTGAACAAAAGTTGTATCACTGATCCAGGTGTATAGAATTGAATGAATGTTCCACTTAACTCTGTTTATAGACTATAAGTGGACTATATTGTATTTGACAAATACCAATACTAGACATTATCATAACCTTCTACAAAGTAAGTGGCAATCTCCTATAGAAATAGCAAACTGAGCTTGGTAATGAATGATCAGATACATATCAAATCATCACTATCCTAATCTTTTCTGCATGTATGCTGTACAGTCCCCTAGCCAGTAAAGAACTCAGTCATGGATGTCACAGAACCCTGACCCTACAAGATAGAAGTTAGCTACCAATCTTTCAAAAGACACAATACATCAATGCAAATGTTATATACCAGGAGAGAGTTTCTACTCCTGAAACTCCCTACACTTATGAAATCACAGGTTTGGACTAGATATAGAATGATATATCTGTATAAATACATATATATTCACATATATACACACATATATAAACATATATGCACAAATATGCATGTACAAATTATAATAAATTGAAAGATCTGTGATATCATCAATGTCTATGCTCCATATAATAGCCCATAAAATGTAATTCATTAAAGGAATTACTGTGTTCATACTCTTATATATATCTTTCATTGGAGTTCCACCCAACATGCTAGGGATTATTCCTCTATATTTCTTGGTGTTTTGTAGATAACAATGGAACATGCTAGCTCAATCCATCAATTCTCCCTTGCTCCTGGTAAATGGCTAGGTCACCTTCTTTTCTGATCATATATCACATAAATATGTATAATAATAATCATAACTGACATTTATCTAATATTTCAAAATCTGTGACTTTAGGTGCATTGTCTAATTTAGTTTTCTCAACACCATCTTAAAGTAAATGTTATTATTAGTTCCATTTTGCAAATGAGAAAAATACATCTCTGAAAAGAATAATATATTGCCCAGATCATTCAGCTGGGGTAATTGTCTGAGGTAGAAATAAAAACTAGATCTGAGCCTAGTAGCCATCCACTACCATGGATGTGTTTTTATCAGTTTTTTGTGGTACATATAAATATACAAAATATGTAAGTGCATATATTTGAAAGGTATAAATAATGAAAAGTAGAAAGTTTTAACTAACAAAAATAAGAATAGGAAAAGTAGTCATCTGAAACAACATGATTACCTTTCACTGGATAAATTTACTTCAGTTTCAAAGGTATAAATGGTTAAGAGCTGCAGAAAACAAGGAGCTTAATGTGCTATCTACTATTCCTGGCTGATGCTAGCTTGAGTAATTGAAAAGGAGCTACTTTCTAGTTGTTTGTCTTTCAATGCCCTTGGAAAAAGCTGTCCTTTTGAAATGTACTTCATCTTTTTTTTTTTTTTCCTCCAAATCTTTACCATCCTTTCTATCCAGGATGATTCAGTAAACAAAACAGAATCAACTATTAAGCTAAATCTTTCCAATTCAGTAAACCATTTGAAAGCAATTTAAACACAATTACAGTTAACTCTGGTTAATTCAAAATTCAGGGGACTCACGAAAAGAGAGTTTCAAATTTATGCCATATCTCGTCTTAACTTCAAATGAACAGGGAACAGTGTTTGTCCAACTGATTTCTTCAAATTCAACCTGACTGACCCTTATTACTTGATAACAAGGGGGAAGCAAATCTTTAAAAGTTCCATTTATTAATGGATTCTTTTCCAGAAGGAAAATTTAGGAAGATTCTAAGTTTATTTACTCTATGCTAATATGAGGAATGAGGTTGGAGATGCTGAATGCGCCTTATCCAGACTGTATCCTGGTCATTAGAGTGAAATTTGTTGTTTAGTTGGTGAGTCTTTGTGATCCATTTGGGGTTTTCTTGGCAAAAATACTGGAGTGGTCTGACATATCCTTCTCCAGCTCATTTCATAGATGAGGAAACTGAGGTAAACAGGGTTAAGTGATTTCCTTAAGTGGCTGTAGGATTATACAACTAGTAAATATCTGAGGTTGAATTTGAACTCAATTATCCAAGCCCAGAGCTCTAGTGACTGTTCCACTGTGAATTAGGTCCTGTGTTATTCAACTAATTTCAATCCATCCTTGTAGGGGGTTATAGCAAGTATATCACTAGAATATATTTATGGCTTTCTGAGAAGCTTCATGCTTTGCTGTTCACACATTTTGCTTTAACAGGCAAGTCACTTCCCAGTGAACAATTTAGTTTTCATTTTCCCCTTCTGATAATACCTTCCCATGTACATATAAAGGCAATTAAACAAAATGGTTTAATATAAAGGTTGTAGCTGAAATCATGTGCATCTTTCCACTATAGAAACTTGTCATTTTCTAGGAGAAAGAAAGGCTACATATTTTTACTTCATTTTTCTGGAACCAATACTTTCCCTTGTATTTGATCTGAGTTGGGCTACCTTTCAATACTGTCTTGTTTAGACTACTGTAGTCATTACAAGGAGGAAAGAGTTAGCATTTATTAAGAGCTTACTATATCCCAGACTTTACAAATATTATCTGCTTTACAAATATTATCTCGTTATCTTCACAACTCTGTGAAGCAGATGTATTATCTACATTTTATTGTCAAGGAAAGTGAGGGAGACCGAAGGTAAGTGACTTGCTCAGTATCACACAACTATTCATGGCAAATTTGAACTCTTGACTCCCGGCTTAGTGTTCTATTCACTGCACCATCTGGTTGCCTCTAGGAGATTGTTCTCCTATTGCTGTTTTCTTTGTTCTGGACCGGTTCATATAAGAGAAAGCTCTGGGACAGCTTCCAGTTCAACAGGGCCATCCTTATAATGACACCAAAGATTCACTTCTAGATTTATCCAGGGGGCTATATCCTAGCACCACACACAGAATGAAAAAACAGGCCTTTTATCTCATTTTTTCATAAAACTGTTGCATAATTAATATGATATGAGAACAACCCTAGAATCAATAAAATATACCAGCTTTCATCCAGCCAAAGATTTTAATCAGCACCATAGTCCTATCATTTCTACTTTTGTAACATCTCCTCCCTCCTTACCTTCCTCCTCTCCCTCTCCCTTTCCCCCTTCTCTCCCTCTTTCCCTCCTTTTTTTCCTTCCCCCTCTCTCTCCCTCCTTCTCTCTCCCTCTCCCCAAAATATCCATTTTTGTCTCCCTCCCTTTTCTTCCCTTCCCCTTTCTATCTCTTCCTCCTTTCTCTCCCTCTTCCTCTCTCCCTCTCCCCATATTCCCCTCTCTTCTCCTCTCTTTCTCTCTCTCTTTCTCTCTCTCTCTCTCTCTCTCTCTCTCTCTCTCTCTCTCTCTCTCTCTCTCTCTCTCTCTCTCTGTCTCTCTTCTCTATCTGTCTCTGATTCAGTGTCTGTCTATCCCAGTCTCGGTCTGTCTCTGTGTGTGTGTGTGTGTGTGTGTGTGTGTGTGTGTCTCACTTTTTCTGACTTGTTATGTTTAGTATGTGTATTTGTATCTGTATATACATAAGTGTATATGCATACATATACACATAATTACATAAACAGACACATGTATTTGTGTGTGTATATGCATGTAAATTCATTGATTGGGTATTCATTCAGGTTGTAAATATGACAGATCTGCTGTGTCCAAATTCCATTCTTTATCTATTACAGTGCACTGATTCTTAAATTTTGGCCCTTTCATCTATTTGACATAAGATGCAGAACTAACTTTAGGCATCTCTAAAGACAAGAAAGAACTCCAGAACACTGATATCTCTTACATTAACTGATGCTTACTTATTTAAACTTTTGTAAAAGAAATGACCACATAAGTTTTTTTTTCTTTATGTGGTTCCCATATCATCGATTTATTTAAAGGTTACAATCTTTAAAACCCTCATTTTTCAGGTAAACTGCTACATAACAACTCCTTTTCATTGTTATACTTCTCCAATAGATTCTTAAAACGTCATTCAAGATTTTACATGTATCTGTATTAATTAGACAACATTAGCTTACAAAGCATAAAATGAGAAAGGAATTTTGAGATAACAAAATGTTCAAAAATTTGTGAAGGTTGCTGATGGACTGCACACACATTGTGAGTCAGCAGGATAATATGGAAACAAAAAAAAAAACTCTTTGTACTGCATTAAAAGAAATAGAGTTTCTAGGAACAAAAAGGCAATAGTCCCATTGTTTTCTGCCTACATCAGAACTCATCTGGAGTAGTATGTTCAATTCTAAGTACAACATTTATATAAAGATACTGAAAAACTAAGAGAGTATCCAGAATGAGGCAACTAGGATGGTTAAAGACCTTGAGTCAATGCTATATAAGGAATTATTGAAGGAACTATGGATGATTCACTGGAGATGAGATTCATTGGAGAAAAGGAGATTCATTGGGAGTCTGGGAGTGGAATGAGAGTAATATTAAACCAGTATTCAAATATTTGAAAATTCCCCAGATCTATTAGCCTAAGAAATAAGGTTAGGTTGCAGCATTATCTATTCTAAATAAAGTTATGCTGCCCTGTAAAAACAACAACAATAAAATCACTACTCTCTTTCTAGATATTTAACTCATCCTTTAAAAAATTAATTTTTGAACCTTGCTAGAAATATGAAGCAAGTTTACTTGCACAGTCTTTTCTGAATATTAATACATTCTTAATCATCTGTGCTTGCATTACCTTTCAAATTTTTCATGATCTTTAAGAGACTATTGGCAAATACAGAGAGGCTTGGAGAGACTTACATGAACTGATGCTAAGTGAGATGAGCAGAACCAGGAGATCATTATACACTTCGACAACGATATTGTATGAGGATGTATTCTGATGGAAGTGGATTTCTATGACAAAGAGACCTAACTGAGTTTCAATGCATAAATGATGGACAGAAACAGCTACATCCAAAGAAGGAACACTGGGAAATAAATGTGAACTATTTGCATTTTTGATTTTCTTTCCGAGTTATTTTTACCTTCTGAATCCAATTCTCCCTGTGCAACAGGAGAATTGTTCGGTTCTGCAAATATGTATTATATCTAGGATATACTGCAACATATTTAACATATATAGGACTGCCTGCCATCTTGGGGGGGGGGTGGAGGGAGGGAGGGGAAAAAAACGAAACATAAGCGAGTGCAAGGGATAATGTTGTAAAAAAATTATCCTGGCATGGATTCTGTCAATACAAAGTTATTATTAAATAAAATAAAAATTTTTTTTTAAAAAAGAGACTATTGGCAGTGGTCAGCAATGGAAAGCTATCGAGATGTAAGGTTAAGTGACCAGAAGTCATCAAAGAGGTAGGTAGGGATGTGCTCTCTTGGGGAGTACTGGTAAATGTGTAACAACCAGCTTTCTACTTTTAAAATTTAATCTGCCCTATTAACTTTTCTCAATAATTTTCTTGAGTCTTAAACCAACAAGACAATAAATCAAGCTCTAATTTATAGAGTTTGCCAATTTCTAAATTATAAATACAATGAAAATTTAACAATTGATTCTGATGAGCCATTCTGAACTGGCTTCAGCACAGTTCAGTTTTTTTATTCTCTGTTTAGTTTAATTTTGTTTTGTTTTAATATAGAGGGAAATTGGAACTCAGACCTTTTGATACTAAAACTCATGTATTTTTAGTACACCATGTTATCAAAACCAAACTTCATTAACCTTTCCCAATTTCTATAATAAGAAGAGCCTCTAGCTCTCACGTGTTTTTTATCTTTTTTATTGGTAGCTAATTACTTTCAGGCTCTTGGCCTATGTTTCTTGAGAAGACTCTTTAACCAGAGTTGAGTCAGCTTCTCTACCATCTGTGGTTGCCCAATCTCCATCTCTAATGCTGAGATTCATCTTAAAAAAAAAAATCCTCCTCCTTGTTCCCAACCATACAGGCCTTCTGAATGAATTCTTCTTTCTGAACTTCTTTCAGCAATGTCCCAGATTAAGTCATTTATAGAAGCTTCTTTTTAATTATGTCATTCACAGAAGCATTAGGCTCTTTTCAGAGGAAAGCATGAAGCTCTTTTCCAAATGTGGGGCCCCATATTATGTCAAAAGGCTCTAAAATGATCTGCTTTCTTTTCCACCAACATGTGCAGCTTTAAGTGCCTACAAAAGTACTTGGATCCTGAATATGGAGAAGCTTGCTTAACAATAGATTCCTCCTACCTATCCCATTTCATATGCTATAGCAGGAAATGTTTGGGGTTCTTCAATCACAGAAATAACTTTTCTCCCAGTGCTGGTTTGTGATCTTTTTTTTTTTTTTTTTAATGAGGCAAGGAAGTTTAGAAATATATGGGGAAAACCAAGGCTAAAGGAGAAAAAAAATTAGCTCAAGGTCATGCAATATATCAGTTAGGAAGAGAACTCAGATGTCAACTCCAGTTCAAGTTTTCTTCCCATTAGGCCCCTGAGAAATACATGAGATCTTCCATATCCTGGATGGGAATCAACATGCTGTGATTATTAAAGGAAATGCAAAGCAATTTATAAAATGAAAGTCTCCATGTTGTATGTCAAGAGAAGGATACTCTGTAATTAGAATAAAATGCTTTTCTCATTGCTGGAGCTAGGAATAAAATGACCTCCAAATTAATGAAGTTTTCACTGCTAACAAGTCACTAAAATTATATTCTGATGTGCAAAGACTCATGAAAGGGAAGAAAGCATTTAAAGATATTCTAGGACATTGGCTCACCTTCATGCAAAATCACTTAGGGGCAATATCCTTGGCCAACTGGGTGGCAGGATATATATCAATAATTCTATTTATGCATTTTTTAAATTATAATGTCACCACACTTATCCTCTAGGATATCCTTGTGGAAAAGGATCTCGATATCATCCATGATTCATTACCCTAGAAATGGTAAAATGATTGAATAAGTAGGAAGTGTCCAACCATGGATGTGTCTAATTAACATCAAGGACAATAGTAGAAAACCAGAGCAGTTTTCCACCAAAAAGGAAAAATTCAGAACTAGAAAATTAGGGGAAGAAACAATGTAGTGAGGAGTTTCAGTCATCAATCTATTTATGAATCCATCATAAACTTAACAAGTAATATATAGAATACTTAAATGTTTACAAAGCATTTTCTTTCCAACAAAACAGCAATGAAGGAAACACAAGCATTTTTCCCATTTCATAAAAAAGGATACTGAGACAAAGAGATTGGAGGAAGGGGTGACTAGCAAGGGTTACACAGCTAATAAATTTTGGAACTGGTATTCAAATCAGGGCTCCTCCAGGTTTAAATCACAGTTCCTTTAATCTCTCTCAGGAGGTCTAATTTCAACCCTTTAATTATATATATTTAGCTACTTTTTAAAAACTCTCATCATTCTCTCCACTTTCTAACTGAAGTGATGGATAATTCACCAAGCTCTTCTTTGAAAAGACAATTGGAATGGACACTTTAGCACATTTCTAAGCTTCAATTCTGAGAATCGTAGTCTGCCATCCTTCAGATAGGGCAATGATGCACCTGGCCAATCATATGTATCGCTAATACTTAGGCTACTGTCATTTTCAGGAGACGATATTGGGCTTTCATGCTTTCATGCCAAATGTTTCAATCTGTGGGTGTGGAATAGAGTCAAGAACCCCACACAAAGCTACATGGACCTCAGGCTTCAGAATCTCTCACTCATTATAATTGGGCTTTAACCAGCTAACTAGTTTGTTAGGGCAGAGTCCATCATGATGGCTCCATTTCCCCATGTAGGAAGCAAAATGGAATCAAAGTTTTCTTAAACTGTCAAGAACTATAAAGATCATCCAACACAAGTGAAGAAAATAAAAGACCACATTGGAAATAGATCTTCTCAAAGCCCACACAATTTGGTAGAAGAGTCACATTGTTTGGTGTGACAGTGGGTGAGAGAGAATTATGGGATCTTAAAACTGAAAAAGAATTCAGAGGCTAGTAAATCTAACATGTGCCTAAAAACAAATCTTCTATTCCTTGATGAGCATTTACCCAATCTTCAGATTGAAACCTTTTCTAGCACTGATGAACATAGTACTTTCTCAGGCATCCTACCTATTTTCAGACAGCTTAAATTTTTGTTAACTTTTTGTTTTTTAAAACAACAACAACATCAAAAAAAAAAAAAAAGCTTGACCTTTTTTCTGCTAGTGGCAGTTAAGTAGCATAAAGGATAGAGAGCTAAACTTGTAGTCAGAAGGCCCTGCCTTGAAATCCAGCCATCATGATGGACTCTGCCCTAAGGAACTACTTAGCTGGTTAAAGCCCAGTTATAATGAGTGAGGGATTCTGAAGCCTGAGGTCCCCACTTTGTGTGGGGTTACTGACTCTATTCCACACCTACATATTGAAACATTTGGCATGAAAGCATGAAAATCCAATATCATCTCCTGAAAATGACAGTAGCCTAAGTATGTTATCCTAAACAGATCTCTGCCCCTGTTCCTTGTCTGTAAAATGGGGGTAATTATAGCACCTATTTCTCAGGGTTGTTGTGAGTATCAAACAAGATATTTGTAAGATGCTTTGCAAGTTTTAAAGGGGTATATAAATGTTACTATTATTGTTATTATTATTCTTATTTATTCTATCCCATGATTCTAGTTCTGCCTTCTGCGTTCAAGCAGAGCAAGTCAAGTATCTCCCCCATGTGCCAGACTTTCAAAGGCCTAAAGATAACAATCATGTCCCTTCCCCTCAAGACCTTTCTTTTCAGTCTAAATATCCCCAGTTCCTTAAATTGAACATATGATCTGTCATAGTATCTTCTCCAAGCCCCTAAAAGCCTTTCTTGGCAAGTCTTACAAATTATCAGTACTCTCCCTAAAATATGATTTTTCACTTATTTTGCCTCTGTGAGTCATTCAGCACTAAAACCGAAATTGCTTAGGATTACTTTTGTACTATTGTTTTGTTTCTGTGTTTTGTTTTGAGCATGTCTTGGCTTCCCAGTTAGAGCATGAGTTCTTTTAAAATCAGGGCTCAAATAGTATACTTTTTTGTGTCCTTTATACATGACAGGAATTCAAAAAAGCACTTTTAAAAAAGCAAAGGACATTCAAGCAAGAAGAACCTTTAAAAATTACCAATCTCATTTTCTAGATCCTTTAATATGTACCACCTAGTTGTTGCCCAGGACCAAAAAAGAGTAAGTCAAACAGGAAGGCAGTAAAATTATGGTTTTCCCCCTCCTCAATTATCTAAAGGTTAAAGTAATAAAGTAACATTTTGACTCTATATTTTAAAAGCAATTCTTGAAAATAATTCTTAGAGTCTCCATTTCTTTCCCATATCAAAATAAAAGCTACACAGCTAAAATGTTAAAACTACCAAAGCAAAACATTAGTGCATGTAGTACCAAAATTCCACAGCTAGGAAAGTTTTCTTGAGCACTTTAAGTCTTCAAAATTCCGCATTGCAAGTTAACTTGAAGACATCTGCCAAATATCTAAAATGATGCAATGGAAAATGCCTCCACTCCCACCCCTACACTGTCATTTCAACTTAGAAGCAAAACTTGGAAAAAAATTAGAAGGAAAACTTTTTTTCCTTTTATTATTTCAAGAAGTACTTCTCCCCAAGAAAGTACATCCCATATTGTCAAAGGATAAATCTTTCTCTTCAAAAGAAGTATATTGTTTCCTTTAGTCTCCTGTCCTACTATAATTTGAAGTAAGCCATCAAGATAAGTGAATTTTCCTGAACCCAATCACCCAAACAGCTGCTGTTGTCAAGCTCACTGAATTGGAAGACTAGAAAGGAATTTTGACATCTGTATTAGTGATCTGCCCTCCAGGTTAAAAACTGCATTCATTTCTTTGGATTAATATAACGACTCTGAGATGTTATTCAGATTATCTAGACACTGACAAGTACAAATTAGATAAACTCCAACTCAATTATTATATGGCAGGTTTGGCTTGGTGCTTTTTAAATTAAGTCTCCAAGACAATTTGTCACTGATAAAAACAAATTCTAACTCTATATTCTACTGCTATCAAATATGTAAATTGCTAAAATATAAGGGGATATATGCTAAAATTAAAACAATTTAGAGAAAATTGATATAGAACATAAACAAAGATGACATGCAAATTTTTGAAGCATTTTATTTTTTTTCTGAGAATAGCGTTGAAATAAGGTAAACTCTTGTTTGACAAAGAGCTATATTGAAATATTAACGATGGAATTTTTCTTTGGTCTGAAATTATGACTTTATTAGTATAGACAACTCCTGTGAAGAAACTCAAGCCACCAATAGCAATAATATGAGAAAAAAATTAAGGGAACAATTATAGGTCAAATAGAGCAAACATTTTTCTTATATATGGATAATATGATAGTTTACTTAGAAAACCCCAGATAATCAGCAAACAAGCTGAGAATACAGATTCACTAAAGTAGAAGAAATAAAAGAAATCCATAAAGAAGACTGTAATTTTTTTTTTTTAACAAATCCAGGAGGAAGAGTTAGAAAGTATCAAACTATGAGACATGTGAAATATTTATCTTAACAGAACTATAAACAATTGTATATATACATACTATATTTTAACTGTTTATAATATAGGATATAATATGATATCTTAAACAAATGTTTCCTATATCTATATCTGTATGTATATATATCCCCAGCCATAAAAGCTCATATATGTTTGAAGGTAGGTAGAATCTCCACAAAGACAGGCTTTGAGACCTAGTTTTATAAATTCTGAAAAATACAGTTCCAAAGTATGTTATTTCTTCTCATCTGAAAAGAATCTATGGAGATACTGAGGAAGAAAAAGATGATTGAAAGTAACTTGGCAAAATCAGAGTTGATAAAGGAGTGAGTAATGGAAAAGACAGTTTGAGCTGCACATTTTAAATAACAATTAAAATAGGAGTATTAAGCCAGCTGACAAAAGACTCAATTTGCCTTTCTCTATTCACACCACTAAGAAGGAGTGTTACTAGAACAGACTGAAGGCAACTGATGTGTTTGTGATTCCAGATCTCTTTAAAGAGGTAATATATTTTAATTTTCATTTCTTTCTTCCTAAGGCGCTTTATTCAAGATTTATCTATTTTTAAAAGTTGCTCATACTGTCTGATTAAGTAGTATCTTTAAATGTTACAATGTAAAAACAACAGATAATAATGTTTTGTTTAAAAAAAAAAAAAGGTCTTTTTTACATTAATTTAAATTGATGACCTGCAATTTCCCTGCAATAATTCCATTTCTTCTTTCTTGATTTACCCAGAATGTGTCATGCTTCCATAGACAAGGGCCTGAAACATTTAAATCCATTTGATGTTCTTTCTTTGTCTTTTTTTCTTTTTTTCTTTTGTTCAAACTAAGTAACACAACATCCTTCATTAATTTCTAATATAACATAAAAGTTCCAGATCCTTCATTTTGGTCATTCTCTTCCTAATGCATTCATTTTGTCAATGTCACTTTTAAAATATGAATCGAGAATTGAGCTCAGTACTCCAGTCCAATCCTTTGTCTTGTTGTAATGTCCTGCTGTAAAACTTTTGTTATAGATGAGGAATTTCTTACTTGTGATTTCTTTGCAGTCTAAGAATTGAGGTAGAATCAATGGGTCAAAGGATATTGATATTTTAATTAATTTATTTGCATAGTTTCAAATTTCTTTACAAAATAATCATAATGATTCCCAGCTCTAATAACAATATATTGGTGTGCTTTTCTTCCCAAAACCTCTCAAGCATTGACTAATACCATCTTTTGTATCTTTGCCAACTTTTAGAGTATGAGGGGAAACCTCAGGATTGTTTTAATTTGCATGTTACATTAATTTTTACATGTATGCAAAAGCTTTCCAGTTTCATATAATCAAAGTTATCTATTTAATCTTCTGTAATTAACTCTATCCCTTGTTTGATTAAAAATACCTCTCCTAAAGCAACTTGGAATTATACCCCCAAATCTATAAACTTTACATACCTTTTGAACTAAAACAGATAAAAGAAAGAGGGAAAAGACCCATATGTCTATCTCAACTGTCAATCAGTATACCAAGAGAGAAACAAACATAACTATGAATTTCTTCTTTGGAATTCAAGACAATATGTATGCATCAAGAGGTCTTACCGCTAATTTTTATTTTATCTTATTTTCATTTTCATTTAGCAAACAAAGAATAACAAACTAAATATACAAAAGTTTAACAACCTAGTTAAATCTACTGTCGATGACTAATAATTTTAAGCTGGGTGATACTATTTCCCATAATGTAAGGGTAAAATAAAAGTAAAAGTGAGTAATAATTAGGAAGTTAGGAAGACCTGGATTCAAGTTCCACATCTGACATACTGGCTGGGTGACCATGGATAAGTTACCTAACTCCAAAGTCTCCTGTTAATTGCCTAAGACTATAAATTGCAGACAAGCCATTGTTCTGCATTGGTAGAGAAAGTTTCTTCATTGAGTAGCTCTCTACCAATAGAACTGCAGGTCCTATCCCTATGTTACCCAGAATTGAAATAGTATAACTGTTAGCTATTGATTCTATGAACTACTCTAGAGCTGATGTGGTTGTTCAAGCCTTAATACTAATCAAGCTAGCTGCTACTTTTAGCCAACTTATCTTTTCTCTAATAACATTTCCAATCAATACATGTTTTTCTAAAAAGGCTTATCATTTCTGTCTGTTTTCTCTTCTGCTTGAGTCTTGGAAAATCTTAGATAATAGTCATTTTATTCCCTAGAGGAGCTTGTTTCAAGACATGGATAAAGAAAAGATGACAGCTAACTGAACCATAGAGCTACACAGCTGCCAATATATATTAGTTATCTGCCATCAGTCTATGGCCTTGTCAAACAAGAGGCACAAATATTCCCACCAAGCAGGTGTATGTGATATGGCAATAGCAGAAAAGGTTTCAGGAGTGTCAATGTTAAATAAATTACGATCCAGGTGTCAGAAAGGGAAAGTACAAAGATGTGGACAAAATATCAAATATATTTGGTGTAGATCATGTGACACAAACTCTCCAAAATAGAGAGTGGAATGGAGGAACAGCATAAAATAAAGCTGGAAATTGGGAGATTAGAGCTAAGTTGTGAAGGATCTTGAATTCCAGGTTGAGCTATTTGGACTTTTTGTAGTAATGTTGAGCTACAGGAGATTTTTGAGCAGTGGAATGATGTAATTAGGTTGTACTTTAGGAAAATTAATCAGAGAGCAGTTAATAGGATTAATTGAAAAAGGAAATAATGAAAGCCTGGCAGGGTGACTGGTTAGAAGGTTATTGTAATATTCTAAGAAAAACATAACAGGGGTATAAATTAAAATTAAAAAGGAAATATTTAGAAGACATGAAGTTGGTATATAATGGTGCTAATTAAAGCCTTGAGAAGACATTTGGTTGGGTGGGGGAAGAAGCTGCTACTCGCCTCTTTTTTTTTTTTCTTAAATAAAAACACAGAGATAGGTGACCATTATTTAGAGAATTGTACTACTAAACAAAATTTGATTTGATTTTCCATCTCTTGTCAGTGCTCATTCCATATCTTCAAACACCTCAGGGCCTGAGAGAGTGTAAGCAACCAGACAAAAAGAAAAGATATCCAAGGACTTCCAGTCTTAAACTCAAATAGTAGAGGATTCTCTTCAAGGCACTGCTTAAAATAAGCACTCAGTAAGGATTCTCCCTCTCTGACTTCTCACTGAGCATAAATAATACAAACATTGTAAAATGACCATTTATCCCTCCACACTACAGTACTCATAGTACCAACTGTATCTTCCAAGTCTCTTCCCACCAGCAGACCATCTACTTCCTGTCTCCTCCTACACTCTTTCAGGGAATTGTATTCTAGAAATCTCTCTTATATTCATGCTTGCAATAATAAAAGAAGAAAGAGAAGAAGGAAGAATAAAAGAAGAACAGAAGGAGGATGTAGGAGAAAGAGAAGGAAGAAATATGAGAAGCAAATGGAGGAGAAAGAGAAGGGGGAAGGAAGAAAGAGAAAGTAAAGGAGGGAAGGATGATGAGAAATAACAGGAGGAAAAAGAAGCTTCTCCATATAAGAGTGAACATTTTTACTTGTTTTTTCCCTAAACTCCCAAGTACACCAAGTTCTGCCTTTTAAGAACCTCAAGAAAGCAGGAAGGGAATAAAAGAAATTGTTCTTAACTAATAGAAGCTAAAAGACCACCATCAGTGGTGGAGAAGAAATAAGTTATGATTTTTTTTTCTCAGACAGAACAAGGGAAGAGGAAGCTAAAATGAGAATAACTGCAGCACTGTGAAAGTACAAGAGTGTCTGAAACACCCCAGCAGGTACACTGCAGCCATTGACACTTCCATGTGGTGTTTGAATCAGATTAAAATGTAATTGAAAAATAGTTTTAAAATTAATACAACGGAAAGCTCCAAATCAGGTAGGAGTCTCATGGTAGGGGCTTGTTGCTCTCTTGCTCTCCCTCTCTCTCTCTCTCTCTCTCTCTCTCTCTCTCTCTCTCTCTGTCTCTCTCTCTCTCTCTCTCTCTCTCTCTCTCTCTGTCTCTCTCTCTCTTCTCTCTCTCTCTCTCTCTCTCTCTCTCCTCTCTCTCTCTCTCTCTCTGTCTCTCTCTTCTCTCTCTCTCTCTCTCTCTCTCTGTCTCTCTCTCTCTCTCTCTCTCTGTGTCTCTCTCTGTCTCTCTCTGATTCTTTCTCTCTTTTCTCTCTCTCTGTCTCTCTGTCTCTCTCTTTTCTCTCTCTCTCTCTCTCTTCTCTCTGTCTCTGTCTCTCTGTCTGTCTCTGTCTCTCTGTCTCTCTGTCTCTCTTTGTCTCTCTATCTCTCGGCCCCTCTCTTCCTCCTTGCCTCCTCTCTCTCTCTCCCCCCCCTTTCTCTCTCTTCTCTGCCTTTCTCTCTCCTCTCTGTCTCTCTTTCTCTCCTCTCTTCTCTCTCTGTTCTCTCTCTTCTCTCTATCTCTCTCGGTCTCTCTGTCTCTCTCTCTCTCTGTCTGTCTTTCTGTGTGTCTCTCTCTGTCTCTGTCTCTCTCTGTGTGTCTCTCTGTCTCTGTCTCTCTACCCCTCTCTTCCTCTCTGCCTCCCCCCCCTCTCTCTGCCCCTCACCTATACCCACCCAATCTCTTTCTCCTCTCCTCACCACTCACACATGCTAGACATTCACTTACTCACTGCCAGAAATATGGCAGTAAGTCAGAACAGCAGCAGTAGTGGTAAAGTCATTTCTCTTCAGCTTGCCCCAACAGTCCGCAAGGAGCCTGAAGATCCCTTCCAATGGCCAGTAGAAACCTGAACCAGCATGTCAGGCATTCTGAGCCTCAGCAGCTACAAACACCTCAACCCCCCTGGCTGTAACTACAATTTCACCTCTATCACCAAGCAGATCTTTCAGGAAAGCAATTTACATCGATTCCTTTTTAAATCTGGTTATTTGCTCCAAACTCAAGAAAACCCTAAGTTTATTTTATAATCGCATCAAAGTATTCCTGAAAACATAAAAAAAAACATACAGAAGTTAATATACCTTAATATTAATCAAATTCTTTTTTTCTAATATTTTTATTATAGCTTTTTATTTACAAAACATATGCATAGGTAATTTTTCAACATTGCCCCTTGCGAAACCTTCTGTTCCAACTTTTTCCCTCCTTCCCCCATCCCCTCCCCTAGATGTCAGGTAGTCCAATGCATGTTAAATATGTTAAAGTATATGTTAAATCCAATATATGTATACATATTTATAGTTATCTTGTTGCTCAAGAAAGATCAGATCTAGAAAGAAGACTTAAAATTTGACAAGGAAAACAAAAATGCAAACAAACAATAACAGAAAGAATGTAAATACTATGTTGTGGTCCACACTCACTTCCCATAATTCTCTCTCTAAGTGTAGTTGATTCTCTTCATTACTGAACAATTGGAACTGGCCTGAATCATCTCATTGTTGAAGAGAACCACGTCCATCAGAATTGATCATTGTATAGTCATGTTGCCATGTATAATGATCTCCTGGTTCTGCTCATTTCACTTAGCATCAGTTCATGTAAGTCTCTCCAAGCCTTTCTGAAATCATCCTGTTGGTCATTTCTTACAGAACAATAACATTCAATAACATTCATATACCACAATTTATTCAGCCATTTTCCAGTTGATAGAGTTGATGTTGCTTTCAGTTTCCAGTTTCTTGTCACTACAAACAGGGCTGCCACAAACATTTTGGCACATACAGGTCCCTTTCCCTTCTTTACTATTTCTTTGGGATATAAGCCCAGTAGAAACACTGCTGGATCAAAGGGTATGCACAGTTTGATAACTTTTTGAGCATAGTTCCAAATTGCTCTCCAGAATATATTAGTCAAATTCTTTTATCAACATTGCCAAAGCATCTGTTTGATCACCCACTTAAAATTTTAGTTGTCAGTAATAATAAACTGGTATCCATTCCCAAAGAAATAGGGAAATTAGAAGACTTGGTGGAATTAAATATTAACTTCAACGAAATTCAAGTCCTTCTCCAACATACAGGAAAATAACATTCACTTAACGAACTAAATATAAAGAGAAATAATCTTCATAAGTTGACAAATGAATTGGGAGATTTCCCCTTAGTTAAGCTGGATTTTTCTTATAACAAAGTGACTGAAATTCCAGTTTGTTATGAAAGTGTCATTTGTAAGTACAACTCTAGATAACAATCCAATGCAGATACCACCAGCATAGGTGTTTATATGGCAAAGTACACGTATTTAATTTCTTAAATATTTGAACATATTGTAGAATAAAGAAGAAACTAGAGTCCTTGGATCTTCCTTCATTAAGTAAAAGAATTCCATCTCAATCTCTCATAGTCGGTATGGAAGATTTCTATCCAAATCAAAACCATGGTCCTCATTCTGGTAGTGAAAGTACCAATGGAGAGAAATGATTATCTACAAATGAATCATCATATGATGTCATAATCAGCCTTCACTCTCAAGTATCAGAATCAACCAGAGAGCAGACTCTAAGAAATGACAGTTGCTTGATGAAAAGCAAATGACTCTCATAAAGACCAGGAAATGATCATATTGTCCCCAAACAGAGGGTGTAGCAGTTCTTGAACAAAAAGATGTATATGTTGCATCATTTGTCTCTTTTCTGAGGGTAAGAGAAAAATATTCTGAGAAATTTCAAAACAAGTGAAGAGTGGGGAGACAAGAAAAGGATTTCAAAAGAATGAGCAACCCCTTGCAGAGGAAGAGGACAATTTGAAAGAAGTTACTAATTTAAAGAAAATACCTGCTCATTATTACAATAGGAGCAATAATCATTCATCTTCAATAATTCTTAATAATATATCTTCAATAAACTTAAGAAATAGACCTAAACAAACTATGGAATGTGGGGGAAAGTGTGTTGGCACATGAAGTAAATTCTGCATTGTTACCCCTTCATGTGATAATCTTTAGGAAATAAAAAGGACCCAATTGATGAATAGTAGCTGCGTGAAACTCAACTTATAATGTGGCAGAACAAAGCAAACCAATTAGAAAAAAAATATTTCAAATATAAATCCTCAAAGAAGAATTCAAGTGGAAATGAACATGAAGAGCAAGAGAGTGATAATGCTAATGTGTCCCCACAGTCTCTAGTATAATAGGAGGATTATGATGGAATTGACAGTTATTTATACAGTATACAGTACAATATATATATATATATTATACAGAACTCTAGATCAACTTTCAGCCATTCATTTCACCAGGAATATGGTACAGCAGATCCTGGATTTACATTGAGAAGAAAGAACATTTAAGAGATGAAAGAGAGCAAATACAACATTGTAACAATCTTGAAATAAATTTAAAAGTGATTTTGACTGATGATACTAAAGCAACATTAATGATCTATGATCTGTAGCTGATGTTCATGTGCCATCACCAGCAGTACATAAGCTAAGTATGGCAAAATGTCAAAGAAATGTAGAAAACTTGCTTGATGCTTGTAAAAAATTGGGTGTCTCATAAAAAAGATTGTGCTTTCTGCAGCACATTTAGTGTCACAGTTAGCCTCTTCTGGAACTACTACTGAGAAGTCTTAGCTGTCAGAAACTTGACATAACTGGAAACAATTACACACAAAAAAAAAACAGTTTTATTTATTTGTATTAATTTTAAACACCTTGGCTTTCTGAATAAGAATAGCCAATTTAAAATTTTTGTCTAGAAAAAATTACTTATAGAATATAAGTAATGTCAATTGGCATTTTCTAAGTCAATGTGAAATCCACAGGAATCCTTTTGTATGGTTTAGTGGCCATTTCTATTTGATCTGATTCTATTTGAGCTGGATACCAGTGATACAGTAGATAGGGAGCAGATCTTAGAAGCTGGGATATGGGAATCTAAGGCATTCTAGAGGGACATAAATAGTGATGATGTGCAATGAGAGAGGGAATGTTCTCATCTGGGAATTCCCTATTTCAAGCAAACTACAGGTCCACCTTCTCTTCCTTAATTTGAATTATTACTCAAAATTCCAAAAATTGCAGGGTTTAGTGTCTTATGGTATAACTTCTCAAGGGGAATTCTAACTGGAACATCTCTATCTAAACATTTGCTTGCTTTAGCTCATTCAAATAAGCTGCTCAATAAAATTCTTCAAATTAAATAAAATGATAAACAAATATGAGTTGTGTCTCTAGTTGTTTTAGATCTCCTTGAATAGCTAGGAGAAGAGATGAGGAAAGTTCAATAATAATGAGACATGATGGCGGTTTGTCTTATACCTACCCTCTGAGTCTAATTCTGACTGGTTTTTATATTATGATCCAGGCTGGCAGAAGCCTGCAAGCACTATATAAATTGGAGATCTAGGGCAAAACTTCTTAAACTGTGGATTACAGCTCCACATGGGGTCACATGACTGCACTGAGAGTCACAAAATTATGATTTATTATCAGTATAGGTTTGCTCTGCACACCTCTTTTATAAACCTATATGCCCAAAATCATATAAAAATTTCTGAAGGGAAAAAAAGGTCACAAGTGAGAAAAGTTTAAGAAGCCCTGGTCTAGAGAACTAGATTAGTAGATAGATCATTCATAGGCTGAAGGACCTTAGAAATGCAAGGTAATCCCAGGGAGCTTGTTCATTTTAATTTTTGAGTAGCTCCAGATTGGAAGTAGAATTCTAGAGTCTCCTCTTGAATGGTAACAAATTTCTAAATTAATCTCCCAAAAAATTAGCTCTATGACCTTTGGATTAGAGATATTCCAGGACTTAGATTCTAGTCTACAGTATCTGTTTTAAGACCATACACATGGGCAGCCTTCTTTGTAGTGGCCAGAAACTGGAAACTGAGTGGATGCCCATCAATTGGAGAATGGCTGAATAAATTGTTGTGCATGAATATTGTGGAATATTATTGTTCTGTAAGAAATGACCAGCAGGATGAATACAGAGAGGCTTGGAAAGACTTCCATGAACTGATGCTGAGTGAAATGAGCAGGACCAGGAGATCATTATATACTTCAACAACAATATTATATGATGATCAATTCGGATGGACATGGCCATCTTCAGCAATGAAATGAAACAAATCAGTTCCAATAGAGCAGTAATGAATTGAACCAGCTACACCCAGGGAAAGAACTCTGGGAGATGACTAAGAACCACTACATAGAATTCCCAATCCCTCTATTTTTGTCTGCTTGCATTTTTGATTTCCTTCACAGGCTAATTGCACGCTATTTCAAAGTCTGATTCTTTTTGTACAGCAAAATAACTATTTGGACATGTATACTTATATTGTATTTAACTCACACTTTAACATATTTAACATGTATTGGTTAACCTGCCATCGGGGGGAGAGGATGGGAGGAAGGAGGGAAAAAGTTGGAACAAAAGGATTTGCATTTGTCAATGCTAAAAAATTACCTATGCATATATCTTGTAAATAAAAAGCTATAATAATTTTTTAAAAGGCCATATACATGCATAAAATATGAGCCTAAAACAGGAGTGGGGAACCTTTTTTCAGCTAAGGACCACTCAGATATTTATATTATTCACAAGCTGTACAAAATCATCAATTTATAGAACTCAAGGTGTGGGAGGTTGTTTTATCTATGTTCAGCTCATCTTCTCCTGTGGTTGCCTAAGCAAATGACTTTGCAGGCTGTATGAGGGCCACTAGTTGGACATTTCTCACCCCTGTCCTAAGAGCATCCTTATTTTCTAGGGTTTGATTGGAACTAACCAAGTTTTTAGAGATTTAAGACAAACTCCCATTTTGCTTATCTAATGTTTGCCTTTTCATTTTCTTCTTATGCACTTCCCCCCATCACCTACTCCTATATAGTAATACTGGCCTTCTTGCTATTTCTCGAACAAAGGATTCCCTTTCCTGACTCCAATTATTTTTACTTGCTGTCTCTCACAGATGGAATACGCTCCTTCCCATCTTTATTTCATGGCTTCCTTCAACTTCCAGCTAAAATCTCACTACTTACTTGCCTTTTCTAATTCCTCTTTTTTCTTCTGAGGAAATTGGGGTGAAATGACTTCCCTGGGTTACACAGCTAGGAAGTGTTAAGTGTTTGAGACCAAATTTGAACTCAGGTCCTCCTGACTTCAGGGCTGTTGCTCTATCCACTGTGCCATCTAGCTATGCTTTCTAATTCCTCTTAATTCTGCTTCCTTCTCTCTGTTTTTCCCTCTGTCTGAACTTATTTGTCCTACATATAGCTTGTCTGTGCATAGTTAAATGCTTCTTGTTTCCCCCATCCACAAGAACTGACTTTTGCCTTTCTTTGTACTTCCAGTGCTTAGCACTTTAGCACATGATGGACACTTAATAAGTATTTATTGACTAAGTCAATCAAATCATTCTCTATATACATTATCATTTTAGAGAGCAAAATGGACTCATACTAGAGATACAACGTGACTGCCTAAGTTCCTAAATTATCACCATAGAGGAATTGCGCAATTGCCTGATTTTTCCCAACAAAACAAAGCCATTCTGGTTTCTTATAAATCTAAAAGCTCTCTTCTTGAACTATTTGTGCTCGTTTCCTCCAAAAACAGACAGGTGTTACAGCATCCCTCCATCTTTTAACAGGTATCCATTAGGAATGATAGTAATCATCCTGCTGCCAAAGCCTGGGCAGTCTCAAAAACAGTCTCAGAGGTCATACACGAGTAGTGATGATCATTAAAGCTTACTCTGCTTATCTCTGGCTGACAGTGCTCTCTTTGTCTGGTATCTTAACCTATCTTTAGTATCAATCCAATTGAGTTCTGAAATAAGTTCACACAGAAGCTACTGATTACCCTGCCTAGATAGAGCAAACTTATTTCGATCTACAGAAAGTAGCCAGTGTCATACTCCAAAGGGGTTAATAATTGTCCTAGAATTTCATTACAATCAAAGGAATACACTTCAGGCATATTTAGGTATTCAACACAGAGCAGATCAGACAAGCTTTAAAAATGCTAAGTGTTTTCCCCCTCATTACACAAGTGGCTGGACTATCATTTTAAAACTATGATGGGCCTTGTAAGATCTTCATCATTACATAATGAATTGTGAATAAATCAGGACGAGATGCTGGATAGAAAGTAAATAATAGTCTTCAACCAAACTGAAAACATGATGCTAAACTGTTCTTGCTCCTCGCCCTCCAAGGGCAAGAGTCATAAATTTTCTTGTGAAATGGACGGTAATAAAAAGAGTACACTGGAAAGGAACAATTAATATGAAGATGATGAAACTAAATCATTGTCAGACTTATGTTTCCAATAAAAGTGGATGACCCCCAAACTACCCAAGCTCTCCCCCTCTGACCCTTCCTGACCAATGGCATGCAATTTCAAAATAATCAATTAAGATTTAGAATGCTGTCTGCAAAATAGCTCAAAGAATCATGGGACTGTAAGATGTCTTACAGATCATGTAATTGTCCCATTCCGCACATGAAGAAAATAAAGGTTAGAGGTGGTATGGTACCCCGATAGCCTGTTAGACTTGAACTCAGTTGTATTAGTTGTGTAACCATAGACAATGGTTCTTTGGGGTCTCTGTTATCTACCACAGCTGTGAAATGGGGATAATAACTTGAAGTGAGGGTAACTTAGAAATGTTAATGAATGCAAAATTAACATAGAGTAATAGTAATCTGAAAGCATTAATGCCTTGACCACCAACCTCACAGGATTGTTTTGAAACTCAGGTGAGATAATATATGCAAATCACTTTACAAATTTTAGAGCACTATCTAAATGCTGATGATGACATTGATGATGATGATAGTATATTATAATGTAATTTGGCCCAAGATCACATAGGTAATAAATGAGAGAAGCAGAACATGAGTTAATTGGGCTAGTTAGAGGGAGAACCCACACAAGATATTGGAATAATGGGAATGATTAGAGTCAGATGAAGTTAGTCTGGAGATATTTGAAAATGCCTCCATGGGGCAATTTTAAATTCCTTTGAGTATCTGTTTTCAGATGGCTTTGGAAGAAATTGCATGAAAAAAGTTAATTAAAATCATTCTTTCACTTGACAGAGGAATGAACGTGATGCTACTAGACATATGGTATTACAGGCCTAAGAGCTTAATGCAATATTTTGCACTAAGTGTTACTACAACAGGAATGTCCATGAATTGTCCAAGAGAGCTGGACACAGCTATTCCCTTCACCTGATGACAAAGCTGTGGTTATTCTTTCCAGAGATAACCCTACATCCCCTAACATGATCACATTATTTCAGAGCTCAGAAATGGGTAGCTGGGTTTCCATATCCTTGCTTTTATCAGCAAAGCAAAGGACTCTGGGGATTACAGGACTTTGGCCGGCCATTAGTAGATGATTTTAAGTTATTTTTGGTTTTTTAGCATTTCGTATGTATGTATAAATAAATTTTGTGCCCTAAATTCATTATTGCTCTGTAAGAAGGTAGATAGTATAGTTCACCTTCCATTCTCTAGAATCATGGATTGTGTTGATCATAGTTCATAGTTTTCAGTTATTTGTCTTATATTCTAAAAATTGTTCTGCTATTTCTGCTCACTTCATTCTTCATGACTTTATAAAAGTCCACAAAATTATTCATTTTTATTATCTCAATGTTATTGTTCAAATTGTTTTGGATCTGCTCATCCCCCCCTCCCACATTTGTTCATACAAGTCTTTCCATTAATTTTTGAAATCATTTATTTTTTCATTTATTCAACAAAGTAATATTCCATTACATTCACATACCACAACTTATTCAGACATTTTTCAATTGATGAGCATTTTCTTAGTTTCCAGTTGTTGTTCTGGAGGGTGCCACACATACTACACACAAAAAGAAATTATTATATTTTTTGTATATGCAAGACCTTTTCCTTTTTCTTTGATTTCTTTTGGACCTAGTAGTGGTATAGCTGATCCAAAGATGATACACTATTTAATTACTTTTATGATTAATTCCAAATTGCTTTTCAGATTAGTTGTATCCATTCATAGGTCCATCACAATGGATCAATGAATCTGTTTCCCCATAGCCTTTCCAACATTTATCAGTTTCCTTTTTTCCTGGGTGGGAGGTAGAATTTCAGGAGGCTGTTTATTAATATTTCTTTAATCATAACTGATTTTGAAATATCTTTTCACATGGATATATAGCTTGGATTTCTTCTCTTAAGAACTGCCTGTTCATATCTTTAGACCATTTACCAATTTGATTTTTCTCTGCTGTATCTCTGACTTTCCATTCATAAAAAATCAAACAAACAAAATAAAACTATTTCTGCAAAACCCAATTCAGGGGCCACCATTTCCACAATGCCCCAAAGCTAGAAATGATCTTTTTCCCTCTCAATCTCTCCCAGCACTTCTGCAGGATTTATCCTTTTCATTTCTCATATTAGGCATAGTCTAGTTCATTGTAAATATGTCTTACCACTTACCACAATAAGAACTCTTATTTCTCCTCTTCCTGTCCCTAGTACCTAAAATTGCCATTTCATAATACATGTTTAATCAATGTTTGTTGAATCATACTAAAAAATTGTTCTGAAAAAGCATAACCATAATTACTTCACATGTAAGATTGTACATATTTTCTCTGTTCTTGAAACTAATTATCTTTAGTTACATAATAACAATAATTTGCATTTATAGAGTGCTTCCTTATGCAACTCCTATGAGGTAGGTAATACAAGCAATATTAACATTTGTGTTCAAAATCATAATTAGAAATTCTGGCATCTAGGGTCCATTAAATAGGGATGGAAGAATGGGTGTTTCTAAAATATGACCACTCAATTATGAGGTTATAGGAGGCTAGAGACAACCATATAAAGTTTAGGATATTGAGGAAGTGAAGGCCAAAACAGAAAATTACCATGACATGTATAGTGTTTTTGTCTAATTTTTCCCCTTTTTTGTGCTATAGTAAATAATTCCAAATGTATGAAGCAGGTGAAGATTAAGATGGGGAAGAAGTAAACTTAATAAGAAGAAAGGAAGTTCCCTGGAAATTCATAGATTCTAGAAAGGACGGAGTGAATTTCACTATTACTCAGCCATCTTCTTTCCTCAGTCCTTCTTGAATTCTCTTCTTTCCTCAGTTTCAAAATTCTCTTCTTTCTTTCTTCGTGTACCTTCTATCATCCCCCAAAATGTTAAACAGATACAGAATTACTCCCTTCCCTTTCCATAACATCTGACCTTGAATATTATCACATATAAACTTGTATTGTAATAGATTCGTTTTGCAATAAGACAAAGTTGCTAAGAGAGAGCAAATAATCATTATCCCTTGAGATCTTTAAAGCTGAGAGAGATGTCTTTTTAAATGGACAGTTTAAAGTGAGTTCTGTTTTGAATCATAATCAATGATGAAGCCTATATACCTGAGGGAGTCTAGAATTTTTCATTACATATTACTTTTCATCAGCACCAAGTTCATCCTAGCAATATTTCCTATATGGTAAGGTCTTGCAGAGTTATACTCAGCTAGCAAAACTTTGGAGAGAGTCAAATCAGCACTATAATTAAATATTCAAATAGCACCTTATCACGGTGTCCTTATTTACTATATTTTGTTTCCAAAAGCTAGAAAATTTTGGAGATTCATCATCATGCAACATTAGAAAGGAAACTGTCAAAGTTACTCTCAAAGATCATCTTGTAAGTCATAGGATCATGGGCTTAGAACTGAAAAAAGGATCTTAAAAGCCAAAAATGAAATCAAAACTTTCCTTTTTAAAATATGAGGAAAATGAGGCTCAGAAATATTAAGTGACTTACCTAAAGTCAAACAAGTAGTAAGAGAGAAAGTCAGATTTCTCACTGGCCTAGTGACTTAGATGGTATTTAAAACTAGGTCTTTCTGACCCCAAACCCAGAACTCTATTTACTACAATACACTGCCTCTGAAAGTTGTAGAAAGGAAACAAATCATATTGGTGGATAGGACTGAATTTCATAGATGGAATCACAATTTTTTAAAATGTGGGCTAAATGTTCCTCTTAATAAAACCATTATAATTTCCTATTATTCATTTACATGAATGTAATTTCCTGTTCTCGTGTCCCAATGCCTTAGTGAAGAACACAATTTGAAGCACATTGAAATAACAAAAACAAAAAAAGGAAACAGACTTAGATCAAAAGAGTCTCTGATGAGCTCTAAAACTAAAATGGAAAGCACCTCCCCTTTTAATGAATGCTTTCTGATGATCTGAATAAGAAATGCAGTCAAGAGTCACCAGTTTCATGTTGTATTCTTTCACAATAAGCTCATCATTTCTCTGTCAACTTCAATTTCTCTTCTAGTAATAGTAGGAGGAGAGCCTTTGTCATTTTACAAACATTGTTAGAAATAATTGCTTCCCAAATACTTCACTATTCATTCATTTTTGTTCATCAAACAAATATTTGTTAAGCATTTGCTATCTTTGAGGACATGCTTCTATTTTCATTCCAAGAAATACCAGATACCAAAATAAACAAAGTTCATAAAAGCTTATAACAGAGGTCTCTTACCTAGTAAGGAGCAGAATTGAAGTGTGCCAAGTTTACCTTCAATACTCTAACTAGCTGGTTATATATTAAGTAAATCACCATTGTTGTCCCAACTTTTCTTAATTCTTCAAATAGATGCATTAGGCTAGAAGACCTCGATATTCACCTATAAATTACAGGGACATTTATGGTGACTTATAAAACTTGAGTTTCCCAAGTAGATGAAGAATATCTACTATCCAGACTATATGTTCATTCATTCATTCAACAAGGATTCATTCAACGAGGATTCGATGTATATCAGATAGTGTTCTGGGAACTAAGGATAAAAAGACAAAAATAAAATAGTAATTTCCCACAAAAAGCTTATACTCTAATCAAAGAAAATAACATGAGTATGAATAAATACAAATATAATTAATAACTAAGTGATATGCTGGTAACTAGCAATGGGGAAATCAATAAATGCTTCTACTAAAAATTGAAACTTAAGCTGAGTCTTAATGGAAGCTAGAAATACTTAGAAATAGGATAAGAAAAAAAAAGTACCTCCCAGGAAAGGGAAGGGGGGGAACTTCAAATATTTGGAGGAAGGAGATATAATGTTGGGAATGGGAATCATCAATAGAGTAGTGGGAATGGAATGTGAAAGAGAGAATTGTAGTGCAACCTGAAATGACTGGACAAGTTACTGTGTATGATCATGATAGAATACTACTGTGCTATAAGAAATGATGTGCTTGACAATTTTAGAAAAACATGGATAGACATATATGAAATAATGAAGAGTGAAATGAGTCTTTTTTCTTATTTTTATTTAAGCTTTTAATTTTCAAGATATATGCATAGATAATTTTCAACATTCACCCCTGCCAAACTTTGTGTTCCAAATTTTTTCCCTCCCTTCCACCTACTCCCTCCCCTTGATGACAAGTAATCCAGTATATGTTAAAACATGTGCAATTTTTCTATACATATTTCCACAATTAGGGCAGTATTTTTGATGCACATGAAAAATGAGATCAAAAAGAAAAAAGTAAGAAAAAACAAAATGCAAGCAAACAACAAAAAAGTGAAAATACTATGGTGTAATCCACACTCAGTCCGCATAGTCCTCCTCTCTCTGCGTGCAGATGGTTCTCTCCACTACAATACCATTAGGACTTCACTGTTGAAAAGAGCCACATTCATTAGAATGGATTGTTGTATAATCTTCTTATTGCTGTGTACAATATTCTCTTGGTTCTATTCCCTTCTCTTAGCCTCAATTCATGTAAGTCTCTTCGGGCCTCTTTGAAATCATCCTGCTGATTGTTTCTTATAGAACAATAATATTCTATGACATTTATATGTCATATCTTATTCAGTCATTTTCCAACTAATGAGCATTCACTCCATTTCCAATTTCTTGCCACTACAAAAAGGGCTGCTACAAACATTTTTGCACATGTGGGTCTTTTTTCCTCTTTATGATTTCTTTGGGATTTCTTTGGGTCCAGTAGAAATACTGCTGGATCAAAGAATATGCACAATTTAATAGTCTTTGGGGCATAGTTCCAAAGTGCCCTCCAGAATGGTTCACAACTCCACCAACAATATATTAGTGTCCCAGTTTTCCCTCCAATATTTGTCATTATCTTTTCCTATCATCTTAGCCAGTCTGAGAAATATGTAGTGGTACCTCAAAATTGTCTTCATTTACATTTCTCTGATCAAGAGTGATTTAGAGCTATTTTTTTTCATATGACTAGAAATGGTTTTAATTTATTCATCTGAAAATTGTCTGTTCATATCCTTTGCCCATTTATCAAATGGAGAATGGCTTGAATTCTTTGAGTCAATTTTCTGTATATTTTAGAAATGAGGCCTTTATCAGAACTCTTAGATGTAAAATATTTTTCCCAGTTTATTGTTACCCTTTTAATCTTGTCTGCATTGGTTTTGTTTATACAAAAACTTAACTTGATATAATCAAAATTATACATTTTGCATTCCATAATGTACTCTAGTTTTTCTTTGGCCACAAATTCCTTCCTTCGCCATTTCAACCTTATCTTGGTATAGAGTGTTGAGTATGGAGCAATGCTTAGTTTCTGCCATACTAATTTCCAGCTTTCCCAGCAATTTTTGTCAAATAATGAGTACTTATCCCAGAAGCTGGGGTCTTTGGGTTTATCAAACCTTAAATTAGTAGAGTTATTGACTATTGTGTCTTGTAAACTAGCCAGTACCAAATGGTTTTGATGACCACTGCTTTATAATATAGTTTTAGGTCTGACAATAGCTAGGCTACTTTCATCTGCATTTTTCCCATTAATTCCCTTGAAATTCTTGACCTTTTGCTCTTCCAGATGAACTTTGCTATTATTTTTTTCCTAAGTCTGTAAAATAATTTCTTGTAAGTTTGATTGATATGACACTGAATAGATTAATTTAGGTAATATTGTCATTTTTATTATAGTAGCTTGGCTTGTTTGATATTTTTCCAGTTGATTAGATCTGACTTTGTATGGAAAATGTTTCATAATTATGTTCATACAGTTCCTGACTACCTTGAGAATAAAATGTCTCGAATAAGTTCTTGTGACTATTATAGATACTAAAATTAACTACAAAGGCTTTATAAAGAAAGATACTTTCTGCATCCAAACAAAGAATTAATAAATAGAAGCATGTAGAATAACCATAATATACGTATTTTACACACCTACACACACACACACACACACATTTGTGTCTACAGTAGCCATCTTAGGAGGTGGGGAAAGAAAGAAAAAAAGGGGAGAAAGAAAGTTACAGGATAATTTTATTACATATTTAAAAGAAATAATAAATTGCACAAAATAAATTTGTTGTTTCATTACACAATCATCTTTTTTTTCCTTTCAACTTATGTTATGGAAGTACTTGTTTTATTTCTTAAGGTCAGAATAAATGACTAAATCACTGGCAATGGTGTGGAAGATGGATTGAAGAAGGGAAAGGATAGAAGCAGGAATAGAACTGTGAAAACAATAACTCAGGTGAGAGATGATTAAGTTCTTAATGAATGGCCATGATAGTAGTCACTCCTACGCAGTGACTAATAAAATCCCCCTCTATAACTGATGTGGCAGCAGAAACCTGAAAAAAATCTAAGAAACTCTGGATTTGGGATAGGGAAAAGAATTTTAGAAATTTCATCAGTTTATCTCTTCTCAGGAAATATTTGCCCAAAGCAATAGGGATCCTATCAACATGAAAAGCAAGAACACTTTTGAAGTATATTTTGAGTTTGAGAAACCATGCTGCTTTGAAAGCCTCAAGTGGCTCAGGAAAGATGGCTAAACAGGTTGCCATAGATACCGCTAAAGCAAATAATAAATTCTCCTTTTTAGGCCTCAGAAATGATACCTCAATGCACATCTCTTGGCCCTGGAGAGAACATAAGATCACAGATTTAGAACTAAAAGGAATCTTTGAGATTATCTTGTCCAGTCTTCTCATTTGATTGTTGAGGAAATTAAGGGCTAAAAAGTTTAAGTGATTTCTTAAAGGATATATGGCAGCAGAGCCAGGATCAGAATCCCTCTAGCATACCAATGCTTTTGAGGTCTATCAGTCATTCTTAACCTGGTTAAGCCCGTCTGCTGAGACAGTTTCACCTAGATGGGCCAGCTGCACTTACTACAGCTTCTTGGAGCTAGAAGTGAAAGCTGGGTGAAAGTGGATACCAAAGGTGATTGAGCAGTTGTAAAAAGGACTTGACAAGCTTTCACACCAAAGTTGCTAGTTCTCCCTGAACACTCCATACATTCCTCCCAATTAATAATGCAAGAAAAACAAAACTGATTACAAACATATATAGTGAAGCTTTGAAAGATATTGAAAAGTCTGGCTTAAAAAAAAATCCCAAGAATGTTGATATATTGCCCACTGAGCAAAGCTTTGGGGATCCAGAAAGGTAGGGGCGGTCACAGTTTACCCTAAAGTTACTATGATTTCTTTGCAGACTTTATATCCTTTATCTACAATCTATTCTTATCACCCAGACCAATTTTTTTTTCATCTCAGTCCTTCCCTGCTGCTTAATCCCCACTGTAATACGCAAATGAATATAAAGAATGACTTCATATCTACCCTTGTCTTGCCCATTTTAAAGTCAGTACAAGGAGGGCTCTTTGCTTCTATGGCAATGGAAAGAAGAATTAACTAAGCTGGAAGGACCTCTAGCCCCAAAACTCAGCTATGTCAGTTGATGTGTTTTACAACAAAAATGTTACTCAGTGAGTGCCTTTCTCCATTTTTATCTTAGCCTTTTTGAAGCCCTCCCTTCCTTTGAAGTTCAACTCAAACTCTCCTAAAAAAGACAACTTATTCCCTTACTTAATAGTGCCTTCTCATGAAAATTACCTAGAATTCCTATTGTATGCATTTTATACATACTTCATATGTGTGTATATTGTTACCCCAACAGAAAATTGAGGACATAAGTAGACATTTTGTCTTTTTGCACTTCTCAGAATGTGGGTTTAAATCTTACCTTTTCCAAAGTCACTTATATGATCTTGAGCAATATCTCTGAACATTTTCCTCAGCTGCAAAATGTATATAGTAGGCACTCTCAAAATATTTATTGATTTAATGAATAGGATAGGGGAAATTTCCTCAAGAAAGGAGAGTCAAAGGAAGAAATTATATTAGAAAAGTGGTTGATTTCAGTTGTATGAAGGAAAAAAATGTTCCTCAATAATGGTGATCTTATAGTAAATTGCACTGCCCTGGAGAGAACATAAGTTCTCTGAACTGATTGCACTGATCAGACACTATCTGAATTATCATGGGTGCCATATTTTTTTTATTTTTAATAGCTTTTTATTTACAAGTTATATATATGGGTAATTTTACAGCATTGACAATTGCCAAACCTTTCATTCCAATTTTTCCCCTACTTCCCCCCACTCCCTCCCCTAGATGGCAGGATGACCAATACATGTTAAATATGTTAATGTATAAATTAAATACAAAATAAGTATGCATGTCCAAACCCTTATTTTGCTGTACAAAAAGAATCGGATTCTGAAATATTGTACAATTAGCCTGTGAAGAAAATCAAAAATGCAGACAGGCAAAAATAAAGGGATTGAAAATTCTACGTAATAATTCTTAGTCCTCTCCCAGAGTTTTCGCTGGGTGTAACTGGTTCAGTTCATTACTGCTCCATTGGAACTGATTTGGTTCATCTCATTGCTGAAGATGGCCAGGTCCATCAGAATTGATCATCATATAATATTGTTGTTGAAGTATATAATGATCTCCTGGTCCTGCTCATTTCACTCAGCATCAGTTCATGTAAGTCTTTCCAGGCCTTTCTGAAATCATCCTGTTGGTCATTTCTTACCTAACAATAATATTCCATAATATTCATATATAGGTGCCATATTTTAAAAGGATATCAATAAACCAGGTTATTTCTATAAAATGAGAGGGTTGAACTACATGAAGTTTAGAACTTTCTCTTACTTCCAGCTCTATGATTAAGCAGAATTAAGAATGATCCCTTATTGTGTCACAGATACTTGAGGATGGTAATCATATTCTCACTTGTTAGGGTCTCAAGCACAGTACACTATATTCTATGGACTTGATAACAGTGAGTATTCAACAGTGCATGTATTTGGCTGACACAAAGAAGGTGATAATCAATTTTCACAGGCAAATATTAGCACTTGTAATTTGTAACATCTTTCATAACCATCCTGTAGCTTCTATGTAGCTAAGTAGGATCAAACTCTGCACCCAAAGTCAGGAAAATCCAAATCCAAATCCTATACCAAACATTTACTAGCTCTGCAATCCTGGACAAGTCACCTAAGCTCTGACAGCCTCCATTTCCTAATTTTTAAAATGAGAGTATAAAAATACCTACCACCCAAGGTTATTATTAAAATAAAAATGAGATAGGGTGTACAAATTACTTTGCAAAGTTTAAAACACCATATAAATGTTAGAAATTAAATAATGCCATATTTTTATCATATTCTAAATAATCTTAGTTAATATGCATTCTGTTATTTTCAAGTGATGCTTTATGTATTATTATAGGAGATATAAAAGAAGGAATTATCTAGTTTTGGAGGGTTAAAATTAGGTAGAAAACAAATTAATTTGTAGGAAATATAAAAGAGGCATTATCTAGTTATTTAGGGTTAAAATTAGGTAGAAATTTTAAATTAATTTGTAGGAGATATAAAAGGAGGCATTACCTAGATATTCGGGGTTAAGAATTGGGCAGAACATTTAAATTAATTTGTGTGAAATATAAAAGGAGGCATTATCTAGATATTTGGGGGGTAAGAATTAGGTAGAAAATTTAAATTAATTTGGGATCAAATCAAGTCTTAATAAATTGGTACAAAATTACCATCCTCCCATTTAGCAGAGAAAGGTTTAATGGATGAAAGAGTACCTTTAGGTCTCCTATATGCAGAGAAATTGTTCAAATAGCTAAACTCATAATCTATTGTAAAAGTACACAAAATTGATGCAAACTTTTAATCAGGTTAATTTGAATCTTTGAAATCCAAAACTAGTTTTCCAATTATCATATTAAGAAGCCTGCTAAATTGTACAGTAAAATGTGAGAACATTTGTAATTTATTAAATTATATTGTCTGAAAATTCATACTGTCTACCTACTCTCAGACATTTCTTCATAGAATTCACTCAGAATTCCTAAGACCTTTTGTACTTTGGCCAAAACCAATTAAACTTATAAAACACCAGGCTATAGAGGCTGGAAATATTAGGCTGTCATTTGTCCAAAGGAGAGAACACCATGACCCTCTTATTTTCCTCTTCATTGATGTTCCAACTATTCAATGTCTACAGTAGAGGATTAAGAATTACAGCACTGGTGATATTAAGCACAACAATCATTAAGTTTTGCCAAATCTCTAGAAGCTTTCCCTGGCTGGGGAGGTGAGAATTATTATCAGCAAGAGCTTTCTTGTACTCAAAAATGTAGCTTTTGATAATAACAGTTGAATAAAACAAAACCAAGTAATAGGAAAAAATGCCTCTCACTAGGTATTTTATAAGCATAACACAAATCATAGTTAGAACAATGAAAATTAACTCAAACAGATGACTGCCAGCATGAAGGAATTAACTTAAATTGATGCTAAACATAAACCAGACCCAAATACAATTTTGTTCTGAGATAAAATACCTTGTTCCATTCTAGGGCTTGGCTCACAAAATGAGAGAAACTGAAAACATGCATGTATTTCTGCATTCCACAGATTTCATCCCTGTCATGGCAAGTGCTTCTGAGAAATGAAAGTACAGGAGAAGAAACCTCCGTTTTTGTCTGGCTATATCTTATCTGCTCACAAATTACACAAGATTTGGATTTAAGAAATTTAATCCAATTTAATAATAGGGGAAATAAAAAGTGAAAGAAATCCCAGTAGAATATTCAGCATATTACAATTCGTTAAAAGGGTTTTCTACCCATCAGATCTTATACTAGATGCTGGAAATATAAATAAAGGCAAAACCTGCCCTTGTTCTCAAATCTATTGAGAGAGACAATATGCAACCAATCATGTGCATATGAGATATAGTGTAGAGGGCAACCTCAGAGGGCAGATACTGACTTCACATGACTCCATCACTTATGAGCCAGCAAAAGTAGCTTTTCCTTTCCTCACAAATAATAGTCCATCTCCTGTCCCTGGATCTTTGCATTAACCATTCTCCATGACTAAAATTCCCTCCCTCTCTCACATTCCCAATCTAGTGGGACCATCATCAGTATTCTTGTCTTTTGTCTTGCCCTGGCTCTGGAGGACAGAATGACAGAGCTCTGCCTGACTTAAATCCAAGTCACTCCAAAGTCAAAGTCACTTTGTGATGTCACTGATCCTCTTCCAGAAAGAAGGACAGATACCATCACTAACAATCCAGTGATCCAATAAATATATATTAAGTATCCACATGCTAGGCACTGTGCTGAGCACTGAGGATACAATTAATAAAAAGATATTCCCTACCCTCAGTAAGATTATAGTCTGAAGAAGGAAGCCATGTAAAAAGGGAGGTAGAAAAGGGATGAAATGGGGTGATTGGAGGGGAGATGGAGGGTGGGACACCATGAGATAACCTGTGAGAGTTCACCTCGTTCTGTGGCACATAAGCCAGCAAGACAGCAGATGCAAAGGGAGCCTTGCTCCATAGAAGCCTTCTCTTCCTTCAAGGCACAATCTAAGCCCCATCTTCTGCATGAAGCCTTTCTTGGTCCAAAAATTGTTGGTGCCTTTCTTCCCAAACTATTTCATACTTTACTGCTTTATGTCTATCTTCCTTATACTGTATTTAATTATGTACTTGTTCTTATAGCATTGTCTTATTATTATTACACTCTGTCTCACATTATCAAAATTTATACTATTATACTGTCTCACACTATTAAAATGTATACTATTACACTAACACGATCAAAATGTATACTATTATACTATGTCTCACACTACCAAAATGTATACTATTATACTATGTCACACACTATCAAAATGTATACTATTATACTATGTCTCATACTATCAAAATGTACACTATTATACTTTGTCTCACACTATCAAAATGTACACTTTTATACTATGTCTCATACTATTAAAATTAAAGCCCTTGAGAGTAAAAATTATTTCTTTTTTTTCCTATGCTCGTGCCTAGTATGGTGTCTGGCTTATACTAGGCACTTAACAAATGCATGTTGATTGATTCCTATAATTTCTAATATTTTGTAGTGCTTTAAGATTTACAAGACCGACTTCCGGTTAAGATGACGGAGAGGAGGCTCACAGTTGCATAAGCTCCACGCTTTCTCTCACTATCCATTTCATTACAAGCCTCTGAATCAATGCTTGACTGAAAAAAACCCACATATAGTTACCAAGAGAAGCCATCCTTGAGATCCGCCAAGAAAGGTCTGTCTTTACTGGAGGGCTGGGGCGGTTTTAGATCGGGCGCAGGCGGCGGGCAGCGGCAGTGAGAGCACGGGAGCAGACTGGAGAGGGGGTGGGGAGTGATCGCAGCCATCTCTGTGGGGAGAGCTTCGCTACAGGTTTGGATACTTTGCTCCGGCAGCAAGTCAGCAGCCCAGCAGAGAAGCTAAAAACACCGGGGCTGAAGAATACAACCCCAAACAGCTGGAGTCTCTCGGGACCTGGCCGTCCTCCCCTTCCCCCCCACAGTGACTCAGCACGCATTGGGACCTCAGAGCGCAGGCGCAGCACAGTCGGGCTAGTGCCTCACCGCTGCCCCCCGCAGTCTGGAGAGGAAGCTCGGTAACACACCCAGCCCCTCCCCCAAAGAAAGACTCCAGTTTTTTCTGTTTTTCTTTGGTAGTTTGTCTCTGATTATTAGACAGAATGAGCAAGAAGCTGAAGAGGACTTTAACCCTTGACAGCTTCTACACAGATAGAGAGCAGACTCTAAATCCTGAGGAGACTAAAAACAGACAGTCTCCAGGTGAATCCCCAAAGGAGGAGATCATCTGTTCCTCAGCACAGATGAACCTCATAGAAGTGATTAAAAAAGCTCTCACAAGGGAGCTAGAAGAAAAATGGGGAAAGCAGAGTGAGGCTTGGCAAAAGGAGAGGGAAGCTTGGGAAAAGGAGAGGGAGGCTTGGCAAAAGGAGAGGGAGGCTTGGCAAAAGAGCCTGGAGAAAGTTAAAGAGAGAGTGGATAAAGAAGTAAAATCCTTGAAAAATAGGATTGGTGAACTGGAAACAGAAAACAGCTCTCTAAAAAACAAAATTGGCGAAATGGAAAAAAATTCCACAGAACAAAAGAACTCAATTGGACAATTAGAAAAAGATTTTTAAAAAGTGAGTGAAGAAAATACTTCACTGAAAATCAGAATTGAACAATTGGAATTGAATGACTCGAGGAGACAAGAAGAATCAGTCAAGCAAATCCAAAAAAATCAAACAATGGAAAAGAATGTGAAATACCTTCTGGGGAAGACAACAGACCTGGAAAACAGATCCAGGAGAGACAATCTGAGAATCATTGGACTTCCAGAAAAACATGATGAAAAAAAGAGCCTGGACACTATTTTCCAGGAAATTATCAAAGAGAACTGCCCAGAAGTCATAGGAACAGAGGAAAAAATAAACGTTGAAAGGATTCATCAATCACCCACTGAAAGGGATCCTAAAATCAAAACACCAAGGAATATAGTGGCCAAAAGGAAAAAATATTGCAAGCAGCTAGAAAAACCCAATTCAAGTATCAAGGAGCCACAATAAGGATCACCCAGGATCTGGCAGCATCCACATTAAAAGATCAAAGGGCCTGGAATATGATATTCCGAAAGGCTAAGGAACTTGTTATGCAACCAAAAATAACTTACCCAGCGAGAATGAGCATCTTTTTCCAGGGAAGAAGATGGACATTCAACGAAGTAAGCGAATTTCCTCTATTTCTGATGAAAAAGCCAGAACTTAACAAAAAGTTTGATCTACAAATATAGAACTCAAGAGAAATCTAAAAAGGTAAAGATTAATCTTGGGAACTATATTTTGACTATATAGATGTATAAAGAATACATGTATACCTTGTTCTAGAAATTGATGTGGAAAGGACATTGTACCAGAAAAAGGGTAAAGTGGGGATAGTACATCTCATGAAGAGACATAGGAAACCTATTATATCTGAGAGAAAGAATGGAGGGGGATGAATATAGTGGGTATCTTACTGCCTTCAGAACTGGCTTTAAGTGAAAAATCTTAAGACATATTCAATCTATGGTGAAACTTCTCCCACCTCATTGAAAAGTGAGAAGGGAAAAGTGAAAAGGGAAGGAATAAGCTAAGCAGAAGGGAATACGGAAACTGGGAGGGAAAGGGGTAAGATAAGGGGAGGAACTCTAAGGCGGGGGGAGGGATACTAAAAAGGGAGAGCTGTGAGAAGCAAGTGGTGCTCACAAGCTTAATACTGAGAAGGGGGGAAAGGGGAAAGAAGGGAGAAAAGCATAAACCGGGGTTAACAAGATGGCAAGTAATACAGAATTGGTCATTCTAACCATAAATGTGAACGGGGTAAACTCCCCCATAAAGAGGAAGCAGTTAGCAGAATGGATTAAAAGCCAGAATCCTACAATATGTTGTTTACAGGAAACACACCTGAAGCGGGGAGATACATGCAGGTTAAAGGTAAAAGGTTGGAGCAAAATCTACTATGCTTCAGGTGAAGTCAAAAAAGCAGGGGTAGCCATCCTGATCTCAGATCAAGCTAAAGCAAAAATTGATCTAATTAAAAGAGATAAGGAAGGGCACTATATCTTGCTAAAGGGTAGCATGGATAATGAAGCACTATCTATATTAAACATATATGCACCAAGTGGGGTAGCATCTAAATTCTTAAAAGAGAAACTAAGAGAGCTGCAAGAAGAAATAGACAGTAAAACTATAATAGTGGGAGATCTTAACCTAGCACTCTCAGAATTAGATAAATCAAACCACAAAATAAATAAGAAAGAAGTCAAAGAGGTAAATCGAATACTAGAAAAGTTAGATATGATAGATCTCTGGAGAAAATGTAATGGAGACAGAAAGGAATACACTTTCTTTTCAGCAGTTCATGGAACCTATACAAAAATTGACCATATATTAGGACATAAAAACCTCAAACTCAAATGCAGTAAGGCAGAAATAGTAAATGCATCCTTTTCAGACCACGATGCAATGAAAATTACATTCAACAAAAAACCAGGGGGAAGTAGACCAAAAAAATAATTGGAAACTAAATAATCTCATACTAAAGAATGATTGGGTGAAACAGCAAATCATAGACATAATTAATAACTTTACACAAGAAAACGATAATAATGAGACATCATACCAAAATGTATGGGATGCAGCCAAAGCGGTAATAAGGGGAAATTTCATATCTCTAGAGGCCTATTTGTATAAAATAGAGAAAGAGAAGGTCAATGAATTGGGTTTGCAACTAAAAATGCTAGAAAAGGAACAAATTAAAAACCCCCAGTCAAACACTAAACTTGAAATTCTAAAAATAAAAGGAGAGATCAATAAAATTGAAAGTAAAAAAACTATTGAATTAATTAATAAAACTAAGAGTTGGTTCTATGAAAAAACCAACAAAATAGACAAACCCTTAGTAAATCTGATTTAAAAAAGGAAAGAGGAAAATCAAATTGTTAGTCTTAAAAATGAAAAGGGGGAACTCGCCACTAACGAAGAGGAAATTAGAGCAATAATTAGGAGTTACTTTGCCCAACTTTATGCCAATAAATTCGACAACTTAAATGAAATAGAAAAATACCTCCAAAAATATAGCTTGCCCAAACTAACAGAGGAAGAAGTAAATATCCTAAACAGTCCCATCTCAGAAAAAGAAATAGAACAAACTATCAATCAACTCCCTAAGAAAAAATCCCCAGGACCAGATGGATTTACATGTGAATTCTACCAAACATTTAAAGAACAATTAACTCCAATGCTAAATAAACTATTTGAAAAAATAGGGATTGAAGGAGTCCTATCAAACTCCTTTTATGACACAGACATGGTACTGATACCTAAACCAGGTAGGCTGAAAACAGAGAAAGAAAATTATAGACCAATCTCCCTAATGAATATTGATGCTAAAATCTTAAATAAAATATTAGCAAAAAGATTACAGAAAATCGTCACCAGGATAATACACTATGACCAAGTAGGATTTATACCAGGAATGCAGGGCTGGTTCAATATTAGGAAAACTATTAGCATAATTGACTATATCAATAACCAAACAAACAAAAACCACATGATCATCTCAATAGATGCAGAAAAAGCATTTGATAAAATCCAACATCCATTCCTAATAAAAACACTTGAGAGCATAGGAATAAATGGACTTTTCCTTAAAATAGTCAGGAGCATATATTTAAAACCATCAGTAAGCATCATATGCAATGGGGAAAAACTGGAACCTTTCCCAGTAAGATCTGGAGTGAAGCAAGGTTGCCCACTATCACCATTATTATTTAATATCGTATTAGAAACACTAGCCTCGGCAATAAGAGTCGAGAAAGATATTAAAGGAATTAGAGTAGGCAATGAGGAAACCAAACTATCACTCTTTGCAGATGATATGATGGTATACCTAGAGAACCCCAGAGATTCTACTAAAAAGCTATTGGAAATAATTCATAATTTTAGCAAAGTAGCTGGCTACAAAATAAATCCCCATAAATCCTCAGCATTTTTATACATCACCAACAAAACCCAACAGCAAGAGATACAAAGAGAAATTCCATTCAGAATAACTGTTGATACCATAAAATATTTGGGAATCTATCTACCAAAGGAAAGTCAGGAATTATATGAGCAAAATTATAAAAAAGTCTCCACACAAATAAAGTCAGACTTAAATAATTGGAAAAATATTAAGTGCTCTTGGATCGGCCGAGCGAACATAATAAAGATGACAATACTCCCTAAACTAATCTATTTATTTAGTGCTATACCAATCAGACTTCCAAGAAAATATTTTAATGATCTAGAAAAAATAACAACAAAATTCATATGGAACAATAAAAAGTCGAGAATCTCAAGGGAATTAATGAAAAAAAAATCAAATGAAGGTGGCCTAGCTGTACCTGATCTAAAATTATATTATAAAGCAGCAGTCACCAAAACCATTTGGTATTGGCTAAGAAATAGATTAGTGGATCAGTGGAAAAGGTTAGGTTCACAAGACAGAATAGTCAACTATAGCAATCTAGTGTTTGACAAACCCAAAGCCCCTAACTTCTGGGAAAAGAATTCATTAGTTGATAAAAACTGCTGGGATAATTGGAAATTAGTATGGCAGAAATTAGGCATGGACCCACACTTAACACCATATACCAAGATAAGATCAAAATGGGTCTATGACCTAGGCATAAAGAACAAGATTATAAATAAATTAGAGGAACATAGAATAGTTTATCTCTCAGACTTGTGGAGGAGAAAGAAATTTGTGACCAAAGATGAACTAGAAACCATTACTGATCACAAAATAGAAAATTTTGATTACATCAAATTAAAAAGCCTTTGTACAAACAAAACTAATGCAAACAAGATTAGAAGGGAAGCAACAAACTGGGAAAACATCTTCACAGTTAAAGGTTCTGATAAAGGCCTCATTTCCAAAATATATAGAGAACTGACTCAAATTTATAAGAAATCAAGCCATTCTCCAATTGATAAATGGTCAAAGGATATGAACAGACAATTTTCAGAGGATGAAATTGAAACTATTACCACTCATATGAAAGAGTGTTCCAAATCATTATTGATCAGAGAAATGCAAATTAAGACAACTCTGAGATACCACTACACACCTGTCAGATTGGCTAAGATGACAGGAAAAAATAAGGATGAATGTTGGAGGGGATGCGGGAAAACTGGGACACTAATGCATTGTTGGTGGAGTTGTGAACGAATCCAACCATTCTGGAGAGCAATCGGGAATTATGCCCAAAAAGTTACCAAATTGTGCATACCCTTTGACCCAGCAGTGTTTCTATTGGGCTTATATCCCAAAGAAATACTAAAGAAGGGAAAGGGACCTGTATGTGCCAAAATGTTTGTAGCAGCCCTATTTGTAGTGGCTAGAAACTGGAAAATGAATGGATGCCCATCATTTGGAGAATGGCTGGGTAAATTGTGGTATATGAATGTTATGGAATATTATTGTTCTGTAAGAAATGACCAGCAGGATGAATACAGAGAGGACTGGCGAGACTTACATGAACTGATGCTGAGTGAAATGAGCAGAACCAGGAGATCATTATACACTTCGACAACGATATTGTATGAGAACATATTTTGATGGAAGTGGATTTCTTTGACAAGGAGACCTAACTGAATTTCAATTGATAAATGACGGACAAAAGCAACACCCAAAGAAAGAACACTGGGAAACGAATGTGAACTATCTGCATTTTTGTTTTTCTTCCCGGGTTATTTATACCTTCTGAATCCAATTCTCCCTATGCAACAAGAGAACTGTTCGGTTCTGCAAACATATATTATATCTAGGATATACTGCAACATATCCAACATATGAAGGACTGCTTGCCATCTAGGGGAGGGGGTGGAGGGAGGGAGGGGAAAAAAATTGGAACTGAAACGAGTGCAAAGGATAATGTTGTGTAAAAAAAAAATTACCCTGGCATGGATTCTGTCAATATAAAGTAATTATTAAATAAAAATTAAAAAAAAAAAAAGATTTACAAGACCCTGTTCAGGCAATAACAGTGAAAGGTGAATTGTGCAAGTACTATTACCTCTTTTTCATAAATAAGGAAAGTAAGCTGTGGTTAATCATTGGTATCAGAAATAAGTCTAAGGAGAATGGTTGGTTGGTGATTGTCCTTCAATCTCAAAAAATACCAAAATGGCATCACTATGTTAGAGTCCAAGTAGGCTGATCAGAACAATATAAGCTCTGAATTCTCTGCTACCTGTTGGATACAAATAGTCCGCATGAACATTTGGGGAAGCTTCTCTAAATGGACGCATCTCATGTTTCCTTTGGGCGAATTCAATCCTGCTTTGCTCACAGTACAGCACCTTCTCTGATGAAGGCTGCCATGCTAAGCAGTTCTGTGCCAGTGTCTTCTATGTCACACAATGTGTTCTAGAGTTCTTAAGAGATATCTCGAGAATGTCCTTGTTGTTTTTTCTGACATCTTGTCACCCATGTGAATTCTCCATAAAAAAATTGTTTTTGTTATTTGGAATTCGAACAATGTGGACAGCCCAATGGAGTTGCATTCTCTGCAGTAAAGTTGGAATGTTTTGCAGTTTAGTTTGATAAAGGTCCTCAATGTCTGGTACCTTATCCTGCCGGATGATCTTCAGAATATTCCTAAAACAATCCAAATGAAAGTGATTCAGTTTCCTGGCATGGTACTGGTATTCTGACCAGGTTTCACAATCTGAAGTAAAATAGAAGAATTAGCAGGTATAGGGGAAAAAAAGATGCACCAACACAATAATAATGATCAAGAGTAAAATTTATTAGAAAACAAAGTAGGGGTAGTAATCATTGATCTAAGACAATATTAAAATTAAAATAGAGTCATTCAAAAGAGAAAAATAGAGAAACTATACTATGTCAGCAATATTAATATTGTTTTATAGTATTCAAAACAACTAGATAGTATTAAGGTTGGAATGTTGCTATGGCATAGGAAATGATGAGTTGGTAGAATTCGAAAAATACTTCTTGGACCCAAGAAGGATGATGTTATCCATCTTCAGAGAAACAGAACAAAAAAGTATAGTAAACCTTACATATATAGATATAGATATAAATATGTATGAATATAGATATATATGTATATGCATGTTATATATATACATGCATGTATATCTACATATATGTGTTTGTGTGTGTGCGTGAATGTGTGTATATTATATAATACACACATGCACACACATAAATATATTTGTACTTAACTGTCTCCAGCTAGGGAGAGGTAAGGTGGGGAAAGGAAAGGGGAAAAAAGAATAAAATAAAGAGTGCATAGAAGATCACAAAAGAAAACCTACAAGGAAGCAAAAAATAGATGGATAGTCCTGAATGTGTTCTACATTTCGAATTCTCTCTTATGTTCTGCTGGGTACATGACAATTTTTTCCTTTTTCTGTTTTTTTTTTCTTTTGTATTTGTTTTAAATAAATAAACATATTTTTAATTTTCTTAATTCTATGGTCAATAAACATTTATCAATTGCCCACTCAATGGTCACTAACATACTGACCATTCTATGAAATTCACCATGAAACACAATATTCTTCCTCCTTTCTCCATGTTAAAAAAGTAATTACAACAGAATAAAGTGAGTAGCTTCACCAGTCACAGTTTGAAAAGAGTTACATAGCATATCTCCCCACCAAGAGATCACATCCCGTCCCTTCAAAAGGTATGTTGATCCTAGATACTCCTATGTTTCTGAAAATTGTATATTCTACATCAGGCCTTCCTTTCATCTCAGGGACAGGGAAAGTTCTTTTTATAGAATAAAGAAGAAAAGAGCAATACTCTAAAAATAAGATGAAGTTGGATAATGAATAGGGAAAGAGACATGTGTTACCTTCAAATATACCTTGAATAAAAATTCATATAGTTCTACAGTATAGTTTCTGTAGCTGCAAGAAGTTGAATTTGAAGGATATGTTTGAAAATACTTCTTTTGAAATGTCTCATGTTGGATTTCACTGCTTATAATTCCATTTCCATATAAATGGAAGCATCAGCAGGAAATATTTTCCTACATTTGTTTCCATGGAAATGAATGTTTGATTAGGGCAGAAGAGCTGAGGTCAGAGATTTAAAAACAAGTCCTGTGTAAATAGAGATGCTTTTTTAAACATCAATCTATCTTCTTCCTAAATTCAAATTTACCATGATATAAAACTATTCAAAGCTGCCATATGACAAAATGCACATATTCTTCTTGGTCCTTCTGTTATTTGACATCACAAGTCTTCTTGACTTGGGATTATCATCAGACTAGAAAGGATTTTCAGAATCCCTTAGATTATTCTAGGGAATTTTTATAGATGAAGGGAGTAAGGATCAGAAAAGTTGTGTTGCCAAAATTCACAGACGTAATAAAGAAAAGAAACTTCCATTCATTTTCGCTGGGGGAAGAAGGTCTAAATATATATAGTCAATCATCAGTTACCTCATTGGTCCTCATCTTAAAAGAATTCTTTCATACATTCCTCTGATTGAAAAATATGCCTCAAGAAAGGGATATATTGCTATCAGTTCAAGCAAATTAAGAACAAAGGAAAACTTGGCAGCATTTTGAGGGAATTCAATATGTGTAGAAATAAGTGGAGGAGGAGAAACAGTAAATCTTAATGATTGATTTTTGTATACTCTCCTGATCTTGTACATGACAATTGTGAAATAATGGGTCCTCTAATTTATGTGGCACTTTTTTATCCTCAATTTGTCATCTATTATGAAAAATTTCTATAAAACACCAGGGGTGTGAACCAGTGACTGGCTCTGTATGCTCTTGATTCTGCCAAGGCCAGGACTTTTGCCTCATAATAGGAGTTTTCATGCAAAGGCACAAATTAAAATCACATTATTTGTTTGCTGTCTTTTCCATTCTGATAAAAAAAAGTCCCAGTTTCTATTCATGAAGTCAGTCTAGGAGAGAAAAATGGTTCCACTTGATGCCTACACATTTATACAAAGTAATGAATGAAAATTCAATCATAAACTCTGCATCAAATATATGAGTGGTAGTGTTTATTGTTACTAGACATGAACAAATATTCTTCTCCCATTGACTTTTCTTTAAGAATAAATGTATGAGATGAAAAAATTTTCTAAATTACTATTGAATTAGGGAAATGCAAATTAATACAACTTTATAGCTATTCAATTGGTTAAGAAAATAGGGAAAGATAATAATAAATGTTGGAGGGGATATAAGAAAATTGGAATGCTAATGCGTTGTTTTGTGGAGTTGTGAAATGATTCAATCATTCTGGAGAACAATTTGGAACTATGCTATAGTTATAGCCTCTCTCCTTACCTCTCCCTCCCCAAGTCAGCAAACAATCTGATTTAAGTTAAATATGTGCAATTCATTTAAATGTTTCCACATTTGTCATATCATACAGGAAAAATCAGACCAAAGTGGGGAAAACCATGAGAAAGAAAAACAAACACACACAAAAACATGTGAAAAAACTACCACTTTTTTATTTTCATTTTCTTTCTTTGGTTTTTCTTCCTTTGGTTCAAATTTGTCCCTTTGGACAAATATGGAAATATGTCTAAAAGAATTTCACATGTTTAGCTTATACCAGATTGTTTATTGTCTTGGTGGGGGAAGGTATGGAGAAAAATTTGTAATGCAAAGTTTTACAAAAATAAATGTTAAAAACTTTCTTACATGTAAACACATGTATTTGGAAAAATAAATTACTATTGAGAAGAAAAAGAATGATAGCTCTATGAAAAACTTAATAGAAGGGAAAGAGAATTGGTCATACAATTATGATCCTAGGAATATATAATAAAATATTCCTCCTTCCTCTAGTCACAGAAATGGAGAAATATAAGGACAGAATGCCAAAGGTAAACTTGGCAGACTATTAATCCTTTTATCAGTTATTTTTGCTAAACTATAGATGCTTCAGTAGATAAACAGCTGGTACTGGAGTCAGCAGACATGAGTTCAAATTTGACTTTAATCATTTATTAGCTGTGTCTCTGTGGGCATGTCATTTAACCCATCAGGTTGCCTCAGTTTCCTCATCCATAAAAGGAGCTAAGCAAACCACTCTATTATCTTTACAAGGAAAACCTTAAATAAGGACACAAAGAGTCAGAACTTAAATATTGAACAATAACAAAACCAACATTTTCCTTCATTAACAAAAGAAGTTTGAATGTTGGATCATTATTTCTGAAAATAATTATAGGTTAAAAAGAAATCAATAAATTTACAAAGACCTTTATTTCCATCTCTGAACCTATGATATTATCATATAATAACATTTAAAATTTTCTCGTTTACATTAAGTATCTTGAAACTTTCTAAATTTTGTATGGTTACCCCACAGGGTTTTCTGAAATCATCTTACATCAGTTTCTTGAGTCTATGGTTAAGTTTCCAATATCAGCATTAGTACTTCAGAAATTGTCAAACAACAAAAAAATAAAAGTTTTGGTTTATTGTTTTGTTTATTGTCTAGAAAGACAAAATACAGATTAAGCTTAAAAAGTTATGTGTTCTTTTTTGAGAGATGGCTCTTAAACATTTACTAGTACATGTCTTGGGTTTCCTAAAACCAAGAGCCCTAGAATAAATCAATAATCAAGTTCATGTTAAGCAGTCTACCCATAGCTCCTCCAACTCTTCTTTAAGATGGAAAAAATATGGGCATGGGACACTGAATATAGTGTCAGACTTTGAGGTGTTTATTAGGGTTTATTATTAATCTTTTTCCCTATCCTTTTCTTATTCTTTATTACATGAGATGGAATTCTGGGAGGGTGGAAAGGAGAAATACATTGGAATTATATATACATGTATATAATATATATGTATATACATAAATATAATATAATATATTTACATATATATGGAGAGAGAGAAATATTTTTAAAATATTTTTATGCATGCCTAAATGAAAAAAAAAAAAAAACCTAGTAATTCAAGGTTAGTGAATTCCAAATGAAAAACTAACCAGCCAGGAATATGGCACTGTTTGGGGGTTTTGTGTGTGTCTCTCTCTTTTTTAAAAAAAGCTTTTTCTAATGCAACAGAAGGAGGAAAGAACAATCAAACAATTTACAGAGCTCCTGTTGGTCAACACTGATAAACAGACCTACTACCTAAGGGCTAGAAGGTCTATGGTATATAAACAGAAAATAGGAAGAAAAAGAAGAACAAAAGCTTCTTTCTCGTTACATTGATTCGCCAACAAAAACTGAGTATGTATAATTCTACTTAGAAGCAAGACTAATAAAGGAGGCAAATACATACCAGATTAAGCTCTACTTTGGGAACTAACCACAGAAAAAGATAATTGTCATAAAGAGAAATGAAAAGTAAGCAAGAATTCAAGGATAGGATTTTCTGCCACAAAAAAAAAAAAAAAAAAAATCAGTACATCCAATTTTGTGCCCTTTTGGGAATTTAAGTTGCATCCAAGTTTTTAAAAATCCACAACCCAAATTTCACTTATTTATGACAAATTCATAATAAGCACCATATAGTTTGTTTTAAGGCTTTATATGCCAGCATTTACCTTGAAAAACAGTTCCAAAATTATTCAAAATCATTATCAAAATAGCTCACATTACATAGCACTTTAATATTTTCAAATATCTCATTTGATCGTCATATCAATTCTGTAAAATAGATGCTATTATTATCCATATTTTACAGTGGAGGAAATAGAGTACAAGAAAGGTTAAATAATTTGCTCATTATTACAAAACTAGTAAGAGAGGATGGATTCAAATCTAGGACTACTTACCATGAAGTCCAGATACATTGCTTATTTTGTTCCTTCTTGCCTACCAAAGAAACACCACTACCTTAATTCTGTCACTCTCCTACTTCAGGTTCTCCAGTAGAGTTGTTAGCAGGCTGTGCTCTATCAACAAGTTATAGATCACCAAAGGAAATCCCTAAAGATTGAAGAGCAATAGATAAAAGCAGATAGGATAGACATGGAGAAAAGTTAGATGACATCACCTTCTCAAAGTAGGATTCCCAACTTTCTGCATCCCCCACTGAGAGAACAGTGATTTCCTTTATCACAGCACTTTTATACTCTCTTTCATTCCTTCCCCAAAACACAGTGAATGTTCAATTCTTCAGAAGAAAACAGAATTAGCTCTCAAAAGGACCTCAGAGATCATTGAGTTGCTAGATGAGAATAAAAAATTCCTAAACTGAAATAATTTAGAAAGACATTTAAGTCGTCCTGCAGAGAAAAGAGCCAAAATAAGTGGCTTGCTTCCCCATCCAGAACCTCTGAAAGTTACATATTATATAGGGTTCCAGCAAGGGAGCAAAGTAACAGTAGCTTTTTGCTTAATACATAATAAATTTTCTAAATAAGGTGCATCTATGAATAAAAATGTTCTCAGAAAACTAGAAATTAACTAGCACTTGCAAACATAAATATTTGGGTCCCTTGAAGTTTTCTAGGAGCAATATAACCCAGCATCCTAAGATAAGCATTAAACTAGCCAGGTATCTAAGCAATATATACCTAATTTCTTGTCATGTGAGGTTAGATTCAAACAATGCAATAGTTTCCATAATTCAATAATTAATCATTTTATCTAAAAATCAGTAATAATCTTACCTACAGGGTCCAAAATCCTCATTTTGTAGATGAAGAAATTGAAGTTAAGAAAGGTTAAGTAAGCAAAATTTGAATCATGTCTTCCTGACTTGAAATCCAGTGCCTTTAAACAACATTTCCCAATAAACTCATTAGGACTCTGATGAGTTAGAAAGGTAAAATCAAATTTACCAGAGGTATCCCTTACTGACTGGATGAGCTTACCCAATCAACCTGATATGGTTGCAGAGAATAGAAGCAGTTGAGGGACAACTAACTCCACATGGAGTACAAGCATGGACACCAGCACCTGGCTGAGAGGACAGAGGAATCTCCAGATGATTGGCTGGCTAAGGATCCCAGAGACTATTTTCAAAAGGACTGCCCCCTTCTTAGACTATAAGAAAGATGAATTCATGCTCTCTCTTGAACTTTGAAAAAGCAGGCTAATGGGGTTGTGTTGGACTCTGTGGTTGAAATAAAGAGCCACTGAAATATCCAAGCATTGGTCTGATCCCTTCCCAGGAAAACTAATGGATTGTGTTGCTTTAAGTGTTTCTGTTTATTGGGTCTCTTTATACTTTATGCATTTTCTGTGAGGTTACATAAAGATTGACCTGTGCCTTAAATTAAATTTTATACAGGACATATTTTACTCTCATCTGGAGTAATCAAGATGTGGTTTTACCCTGAGTATAATAGGTTCTCCTGAAACTACTTAAGGTGGGAGCAGCAAGCCAAAGAGTAAATGACCTTCTTTAAGTACAATGCCTAAGATATGGCCCAATCTATGTGAACCCACAGTCTTTGAAGGGACATTAAGCCACAGGTAACACAAAGGTGCCCCTTTGGGAACATGATGATTTCTTGAATCACCCTTGCTAGTTTCTGATTAGAAAGGTGGGAGGTGGCTCTGTGGGTATGTTTTCATGTACTTAATGGTTGTGTAGTGGGCTGGCTGGACAGATGGAGAGATGGAGGTAATGGGGCAGGAATGTCCCCAACTGTGTTCCAGGAAGGTTCACATCTGTGCTACAGCCTTGAAAGGTTTGGGTCGCACTGCCCTTGGCTCCTGAATTGACAAATTAAAGGCCTCCAGACCCCATTAGGCTGAGGTGGTGTGGAGCCTTAGCCACCAAAGGGAAATTAAAAGCAGACTCTAACAGAAAATCATTGGCTCTAATTAAGTAGCACTTTGAACATGGAAAAAGGAAGGAGGCAGGAAGGGATTAAAGATAACAGGAGGAAAATGTGGTGGTAGTTACTTTTGTTGAGAAGAGGTGTTAAAAGGATGTCTGCAATTCAGATGATTAAACTTAATGAAATCATTATTGAAAAGTGAAGTCTAAAGTCTCTCATTATTCATATCAAACTAATTTGGGGGCCTCTTCTACCCTAAGTAACAAAATGTAGTGCTTGGTATTAACTGGAATCACCTGAACAAGTGACAGAGGGAAGGATCTGGAACATTAAGGGAAAACAATAAAGAATTTTTTTTTAATTTGGCAAATCTTTGAACTCTTAAGAGATGGGAAACTGTCTAGACTGAACTACTTACTAATGAGTAAGGGCACAACCTGAATGCAGCAAGTCTTTGAACTCATTTCTACTAATCAACAACAAGAACGAATAAGAGGCCAGGATAAGGAAACTTGATCCAGGAATTGTTATTAATGATCTAATACCCAACCTAACAGCAATTCCACAGGTGGTTGGTAGTTTGGAAAAGCAGCAATGTCTTTAATTCTAAGGAAATGCATTGGAGTGAATTTTAGTCCAGTAGAAATGATAAATTGATACGTGAACACAGTAATAACTGATGCCTTGAACTTAAGAAATCAGAGTACAGCAGGATTTTCTGCTAAATTCAATATTGTAGGAAAATAGAAGCAGACATCAGAAATAATAACCAGACAGGAGAAGAGGAGCACAGTTTGAAGATCTGTAAATACTTGCTAAGGGACCTGGGACCAATTCTTGTGATTCAGGATTAGGGAGGCAGGGTGACTAATAATGGCAAAAAGTTCCTGTAGTATTGGGGGGGAAAGTAAGTCCTAAGTGAGGCCTGCAGTTCCCAAAACCAAGTTATTATTATGCTGTAGTGCACAGCATGTTGCGGAGCTGGATTTCATCTTAAGCCACAAGTTTTCAGTTTTACATTTTCCTATCATGGGTCTACAGAACAGATAATGAACCACTTGTTCTCAACCTCAGCAGAGAAGTGGAAGAATACCTATGTAAGCAGTAATGTTCCTCTCTAGTGGGCCACAGTCATTTTGTCTGGTCAATTTTGTTAAACTATTTCTACAAGAGCAGGGTACTAATGAACCTTCAGCACATGTAGGGATCGTTTTTTGCTCAATAAAATTGGATCTTAAAGAGTTTGAAACCCAGAACAAAATGTAAACAATGATCACAACAAAGCAAATGAAAAGCACAGTGACCACAAACAGAACAAAAATGAATGCTGCAAAATTACAAAGAACAAACAGCCCCAAAAAAGAGATGATAAGGCGCTTCCCTATATACTCCTTTGCACATATGGGTGAATAGAGATTTGAGGAGTGAAAAGACTTTGTATATAATGTCAGAGTTTTAAAATATATTGATTTGCTTTGCTAAATGTTTTCTCTCTCCTCCTTTAAAAAATTATTATAAGAACTGTCTAGGGGGAAGGGGAGAGAACAATATAAGGAAAATCTAAATTATGTAAAAAAATGAAAAAACTATTTTAAAAAGAATGAAAACTTTCTTAAAGTAGAAATATTTTTGATTTTATCTCTCTTTCCAGTGCCTAGAAGAATGTCTGGTATATAGTAGGCATTTCAGAAATGCTTGCTGATATATTGTTTTCCCTTGCTAATTTTTGGTAGAATACTTATCAGGAAGTGATAATAATATAAAAGTCAAATGGCTTCAATGAAACTTTTTTTTTAGATAGAATAAAATAGTGTTTATCCTCATCCTTAATCACATTTTCACATGCAAATTGCATGGTTCTGACTTAGAAGATTTTTAATTTCGAGATGGGAAGAGGCCTAGGGAGTTCAACCCACTTACTACAAACCACACTATTGTTGTTCATCCTTCATTCTGGAAGAGAACCAATGACATCAGGAAGGTGATGTCTTGACTTGGAAGTGAATTGGATTTAAATGTGGCAAAGCTGCACAAAGTCATCAGCCTTACTCTCTCCTACAGAGCAGAATCCAATGTCAAGACATGGGTCAAGACTGGCCACAAGATAATGGCCTTTTTAAGCTAAGGTCTTTCTCGGGTCTCAGTTTGCCTTAGGCAACACCCATTCAGTGATTAGAAGCAAGGTAAAAATTCATCAACCTTATTAGTAGCAGGATGTTTCAATTAGTAAGACCTGTAGTTCTGTTGTCATTGAATACAAAATACATGAAGGGTGATTTCTACTATACAGCAAAGACAGTTTCTGAACTTAAGTCTCTTTTATTGATTAAAAAAAATACACATTATTCTCTGTCCCTTCATCCTTTCAAATGCTAAACATTACAAATGCTAATAATTACTATAAAAATTCCCCACCTAACCAAATCCTACCCACCTTCAAATCCTGTCTTAATTCACTTCTCTAAAGCCATATGAAAAGAAACATGATACAGAATGAAAGAAGTGTTTGTCCTACTGTGTTCTCTCCTGATTAGATCATAACCAGTGTAATGTGCCAAATTTTGGATGCTGTATTTTAAAAGAGACATTTACAAAGCATGAGGGTAATGATAGTGAGGGAACTCTGAATCATACCATTGAAAATTAGTAGAAGAAATTCAAAATGTTTATCCTGGAGAAGAAAATACTTTGGTGAGAGGTAGGGATAGGACAGCAGTTTTCAAATATTTGAAAGTTATTTTTAAGTTAAAGAGATTTAACATGGTATGCTTGACCTCAAACTAAAGAGCAAAACTAAAATGAATGGCTGAAAATTATAGGGAAAGAAAAATCAGCCTTTGCTGGAGGAAATTTCTGTAACAATAAAACTGATTCCAAAATACAATATGCTTCCTAGCCACAAAAAGAGGGTAGGGGATATGGGTAAAGAGTAGCTATAACTACAAATCTTTAGCAAAAACTAGATTAATATTTTGGGAAGATATTATAAACAGGATTCATAATTTTGTTTGGATGAGATTAGGGAAAGGAGAATAAAGAGAGGGAAAGAAATAAGCATTTATATAGTATTTATCAAATGCCAAGCACTTTAAAAATGTGATCTCATTTTGTTGAGGTTCAGAAGGAGACCCCCCAAGAGGTTAGGGTCACAGACCAGTGTCACCAGATGTCCCAAAAGAACCTGCAGGCTTAAACCCATCTCCAAGTCAAGGAGCGAAGTTTATTGTAATTGTAATGCCAATTGAAGCAGGCTAAGTTCCAAAAGGATTTAGCAAAGAACCAGGAGCAAGAAGACAAATTTATAGGAAAAGAAAGAGAGATATGGTTCTTCATGGCTCTAATATGCTAATTTTATGGCCCAGAAGTAGAACTGAGGAGTGGTCTGGAATGCAACTAACCGTTGTTATCACAGACCAGCAGATTGTTATTTGGCAGCCAGCATTATCTATAGAATTAGGTATTACCCAGGCCTGGTGGTCCCAGGGCTACTGCCACATTTCCCCCTAGAAGTTGTATCCCATCAATTTGATGATCTTCATAACAGCCATAGAAATTATTATTATCATCCCCATTTAACAACTGAGAAAAAGTTACCACTAAGGTCCTTTTTGTCTGTTTTCTTCAAACCTAAAATGAGGATAATAATAGCACATATCTGGCAGAGTTTGAGTTATTTATGAGACCCATGGAAATTTGTAAGTGCCAAAGGCAGGATTTGAACCCAATTCTGTAGACTCTTGATGTTTCCAGTGAAGTTTCCACTCAACCACAATGACAGTAAAGCTAACTGATCTACCTTATGTCGTGGAATTATTCTATTGTTCTCACAAATAGCATTTGAAAAAAGTGCTTAACATAGTGCCTGGGATGCAGTAGGCACTATATTAATGCTTATTTTCTTGTCTTTCCACTATATCAATGCTTATTTTTTCCTTCCCTTTTCAATTCTAAGATTTTGTGGAGCTTCCTAGATTCCCCAGAGACAAACTTGTTCTTTCTTTTTTTTTCTGACAGAGCTTTTTTTTATCTAAATTTCCCTTTTAACAGTTGGTCATGAACTTTTTTGTATTAGTTTCTAATTATTTCACTAGAGAATGTTTTCTTTTTTCCAAAGAAACTATAAGAACTTTAAGAGCCACAACTGTTTTGTTATTTTACTTTTCTTGTGTCTTCCAGAACACTTGTCACAATTGGATTGAAAACACAATAAATGTTACATGTGCTATTTGTTGAAATGGATTAACTTCACATAAATCCCATTTATAACAGTGGAGATTAAGTAATAATACCTCAGACTTAGAATGATCTCCTTCCAAGATACAAAGGTATTGTCAATGTCATCTCCTTTACTTTCTTAAGTCTTAAGTGCTTATTTTCATTATTTTTAAGTCTTAAGTGGCAGCATAAAGGCTGCCATTATCATTTCCACTTTACATATATAGAAACTGGGTCAGAGGAAGATGAACTATCTTGGCCACATTTCCATTTTATATAATTTATTGATGTGATTTAAGTTAGCAATAATCAAGGAACAAGAATAGAATAATTGTTCCACAACATAAGTTATACAAGTTACCTTTACTATTCTTGTAGTTGAATGAAAACATTAATGGCTCTCAAAATTTATAGAACTGGGTTCAAATCCTACCTCTCACACTTATTGACTTCCCTGAACCTCATTTTTCTCATCTTTAAAATAAGAGAGTTTGACCAGCTATTGAAGTCCATTTTAGCTCTAGATGGTTGATCTCAGATCATTTTTCTTTATTTAGATTGGATTTTAAGAGAATCAAAGAACATATACAAAATCATGCTTAACTTAAATGAATTTATGATATTGAGTTCTTTGCAATGATGCATCTCAAAATCCATCCATAACTGCTCATTGTATGTGACTCTAGTTTGTATTTTCCCAAAAGTTTGCCATAGGTGATCTATCCAATTTGGTGGAGGCCTTCTTTACTTTTTCTCAATGTCAAGAGGATACCATCGAGGTACTAAAGTCCTTTATGAAGAATATAGTACAATGGGGGCCAAAGTTCTATACCTCATACTTTCATTTTTTCTCTCAGTAAATTCATGTCTCCAATCCCTACCTGCCTTCTCATCTAAATTTTTCAAGTGGTTATGACTTCTTTTGGTTTTCTAGTGGTTTTTAAACTCAGTTCCGCTGGAAAGAGTAAACAGAAGATATTTACTTCAACCTCATGCCAATTCTTTCTCCACTTTAGAGTTACTTGCCCCATGTTAACTTCTCCTGGTAATGGATCCTAGAAAGTCTATTATTATGAAGATAACAACAAAAAAATGTTAATATTAACTCTCCCTTACTAATAACCAAGAAGCATCACACAAGGAATAAGCAAAAATAATAATAACTAACATTAACATAGCACCTTATAGTATACAAAATAAAAGCATTCTGATTTTATTTTTATCAAAAATTGGTAAGGGAAGGGCTATTATTACCTACATTTTGTAGAGGAGTAAACTGAGGCTGATAGGAGTTAAGTTAGTCATCCATCATATGAATAGCCAAGACTTGATTATAAAGCAAATCCTCCTAAATCCAAGTCCAGTCCTTTCTTCCTTATTATTTTCATTATGTCACAAGTAGAAATTTAAGGAGATAAAATGAGGTCAGATATAAGGAAAGGCTTCCTAATTAGAGTAATGCCAAAATAAAATGGACTTCCACAAGATATAGTGAGTTTTTCCTTAAGGCTCAATGACCTCTTTAAGATATGCTGAGGTGGGGATTCCTTTTTTAATTATGAATTAAGCTGGATGGTCTCTGAGCTTTATTTTGACTGACAATTCTGTAATTTATCTATTCTTTTCCTTAAAATCTTCAGTCCCTGATTAAACTGAATTTTTGAGAATCTATAAAGAATAAAGAGAGTCTAAGATATTGGAAAATGCCCAATAAAGTAATTTACAAGAATTGAGATTCTAAGAGAATTCAGCATATGAAAAACTAAATTTAGGAAATAATTTCATGAGATACCATCAGATAGTGAATAGAGCTCTAGACTTGGAGTGAGAAAGATTTGGTTTTATAACCTCTCAAGCACTTTCTAGAGTGTAACACTGGATGAGTAACAGGAGATCTCTGAAATTCCCATTTTTCATTTTTTAAATGAAATACTAATTCCCTACTTCAAGAGAATCTAGGTAAGGGTCAAGTTGAGATAATGATGTTTACAAATATTGGAGCTTTCTAAATATCAGCTAACATTATTTACTTTCCTAATGTACTTTTATATTACAGAATCATTCTCTATAAATTTTTACTGAAAAAGGATAAACCTGGTGCCAGATTTGTCAGTCGTTATATGAAGAAACTAATCAATTGGAAAGTGCTCTATGTTATCTTATTAAAGAGAATTAATGGCACTGAAACTCCACCCAATCAAATCTTGCCTACCCGTCCTTCAAGATCAAATGAGATTATAGATGTAAAGTATTTTACAAAGCTAAAAGTGGAGATTCCAAAAGTATTAATGTTCAATCATGACCAACTCTTTGTGACTCCATTTGGGGTCTTCTTGGCAAAGATACCAGAGTGATTTGCCATTTCCTATTTCAGTTCTTTTTACAGGTGAGGTTGTTTTTATTGTTTGCCCTTAGTTCTCAAAAAGGATCGTGACCTCAGGGAGGTGATACCATGCAGGTGAATTGGATTAAGTGAGGGAGGGCTGTGCAAAGTCACCTGCCTCACTTTCTCCTCCAGAACCATCTGGGCCCAGTGGCCAAATAGAGATCAAGACAACTGGAGATGGCCCTGGATGCAGGAGAAGACCTTGACCTTTCTAAACTAAGTTCTTCAACAGGTCTCACTTTGACTGAGTCCCCACACTATTCAATGACTAAGGCTAAGTGGAAGCTGTTATTTTAATATTTCATCTTGATGAGGGGTTAGAGGAAGAAGGCTGGGTACATAATTTCTCCATGGACCAGGTCAGTTGATAAGTTACAGAATTTAGTCCCACATGGTAAAATCCACCTATAGCCTGATCCTTTTATGAAGTTAAAAATAAAACTCTCATAATTGCTCAAGAAGAGATTATGATTGGTTAAGAAGATAAATTAGCCATATCTCTGGAAACTAAATAGCTAAATCCTGATGAGATTAGAATAATGGAGTTCTGAACAGTCCTATGAGAGATCCAAAAAATCTAAATAAATAAATAAATGAATCTGGGAGGGGAAGACCCTCAGGATTTTTCCAAAGCTAGTTACATTCAATCTGCGTCAATCAGGAGCCAAACAATAACTAAATGGGGCTTGGTGTTGTACCTATTGGTGGCCAATTAAAATCAGATTGATTTTGATTTAAGCCTGGTTTCTCTCTCTCTCTCTTCTCTCCTCCCCCTCCCCCCTTTTCTTCCCTTTCGCTCTCTATACCTTTCTCTTCTTCAAGCAAAATACCCAGGACCATAGAGCTAGTAAGTGTCCAACGAGAGGAATCTTTCTAACTTGAAGTCTAGTGCTTTATCCACTGTGGCACCTAATCGCCCAAAAGTAGTGGATCTTGGTATCTTTATACTAGTAAAAATTACTAAGGAGCTATGCAAAGAGTTTTTATTTATGTGGGTTATATTTCTAGATATTTACCATATCAGATATAAAAAAGTAATTTTGAATCAGTAGACCTTCTAAAAGAATTTCAGGGGTTCCCTGGACCACACTTTGAAATGAAGCATCAAGGAAGCCCCAGAGAGAATCGGGAGGCAGTATATGCCAGGCATGGCAAACAACCACTACCGTCTTTGCCATCATCTCCCTTTGGATTCTGATGGAGACAGCCCAAGAACCTGAATCCAAGCTCAGTGCTCACAGCCATCCTCCCAGAATGAGCCCCTGTGGAACTGAACCTTGGCCACTGCTCTTGCAGATGCTGCATCCACAGCTACTCCACACCCAGGAGGAAAAGTCCTGGCTGCCAGAGTCTCTGGCACTGCCAAATGTTCAACCTCAGAAGCTGATATAATTGTATCCATAGAAATGACAATTAAAGAAAATGCACTAGTCCTCGATTTGCTGCTGCACTCTAAGGATCACGAGGCATTTCTGATTTGTTGCTGAAATCTTTCATATGTATTGTCTTCCCCACTTGAATGTGATCTCCTGGGGAGCAAGGACTGTTTCACTCCTATTTTTATCCTTAATATTTAGCATAGTATTTTGTATACTTTGTTTCAGTAGTTTAAAACTGCACTAAGACTTTTGGGAAAACTTATACCAATGTTAGCTGTTATTGTAATTGTTTTTGTTGGTGTTGCTCAAAGCCCATAACAGTCACTTTCTCTGTTCATATTTCTTGAGAGAGATTTCAGACCACCTGGGATTCTACTCCTAGTTCTACTATTCAATTATGTTGATCTTAATCAAGTCATTTACTTTTTCATGTCTTCCACTGCTTCATCTGTGCAATGAAAAGGTTCAGACTATTTGAATTCTCAGGTCTTTATCAAGCCAATATTCTGCATTCTATATGTAAGGCTATAAATCTGGTTGACTACTATCTTGTTAGGGAATTAGCCCATGCCAAAAGATGCAGTCAGACAATTTGTTCTGTGTGCCATTAGCAAATGTGTTGCAATGTGAGCTCTTGAAGAAATTAGTTACCTGGTGTGAAGGGTCTGGGAGTCTGTTCAATTCAATTCAGCAAACATTCGTCAAAACTCTCAGTACCACTACTTAATTACTTATCCCAGTAGAGGCTCCTAAATGCGCGTGATTTTCCAGAGCACATAGACATAATTCTTGCTAGCATTGCCCCAGGAGATAACTCTCAAGCAGATCTACTGACCCAGGCCACATTGCTGAATTATTTCAGTTTATTTCTGTCCATCTGTCTCTCTGGAACTACAGGTAAAAATCTTTCTTCTTTTTTTTTTCTCTCCTATTATTCTCCCAGAAGAAATTTTGATTGACAGGCACCCCAATGTCCCACTCCACATCTGTCTGCCTATTCTACTGTGCCCTATGGAATTTGTTTGCATCTTGCATTCTCTTTGTTCATTCTTTTCATCTTTTAGCATTCACTGGGTCTTCCTTCACTTTCCACCCTTTTCAGTACTGGTTGCTATTTCATTCCTAGCTTCATTTGTTGTGATAATGGAGTCAGAATTCTATTTGCCCTCCACTTCCACTGCTTGACTCCTCCATCATCACTTAGCAACCTCTCCTGCTTTCAAGTTCTTTCAATACAAATTTATATTAATCCAGATTTTGATAGCTATTACCTACTGACCCTTAGGGCATTTCCTCTCCTTTTCCAGTAAAGTTTAAGGTTTAGATTACATTTTTCTCTCTACTCCCATTTCTTCCCCCTGTCTTGGGGACTTCAACATACATGTTGATATTCCCTCAAGGATCCCAAATCCCCAGTTCTTCAAGGGAGTTCAATCTATTACCTTTTCTTCCACTACCCCCAATTTTTTTAGGATACTCAACCTTCTAATCCCTCACAGTTTTTTCCTCCATGTCTTAAGTTTTCTTTATGTGATCATAAACTTTTGTTTTTCTATCTCTCCCTATGCTCACACTTCTGAAATTTTCCTTACGTGACCTTCAATCCTTCCAATCCTTAATAATATCACAGACCCCCATCCCTACTCTAGAAAAATATTCTCCCTTATTGTCATTCTTGACACTTTGGTGAACTACTTCATCTCTACACTTTACTCTTAAACCCTTCTTCTCTTGTCATATTAACAATTATATCTGCCAAAACTAAACCTACCTATTGTATGTTTTGTTCCTGCTCCTGAACCAGTATGAAACCATGCTGAGTCAAATTTATACTAACTCATCTTAATGAGATCCTCTCTATAGCATGGCAATTCTACTACTAGTTCCTCATTGATTCTCTATCATTTTCAGCTGTTCTAAGACTTTCCTTCTCTCCTCCAATTTCCCATGCCACTCTTTATTCCTACCCTCTCTACTGAAGACTTTGATACGTATTTTGTAAATATGATAGATAGAGATAGAGCTACATTGATACATATTCATACACTTACATACATACTTGTAAATTGTATATATATATCATACTTGTAAATATCTGCATATATTTATAAATATATGTATAAATGCATATAAATAATATTTATATATTATGAATATAGATACATATATTTACAAAGTATGAATATGTATATATAATATATATTTGTAACTATATTATATTATTGTATACATGTATATAATATGCATACATTATACATACAATATATAATATATATAAATATGTATTTATAAAGTATGAGTGCATGTATATATGTATTTATGTGTATATTAATTTTATATACAAACAATATGATTCTATTATATATAATATTTACAGAGATCTCCTCCTCCTTTCTTCATTTCTTATCCTCTGACTGCATTCTCCACCTTTTCCTCCTTCGCTACAGCCCTGACTGCCTTTCTAGTTATTGCCAAGGTATATATTGATGTGCCAATGATCTCCTCCCATCTTCTCCAGAAAATGTCCTTTTATCATCACCCCATATTACTAATTTTCAACCTCCCCCTATCTACTATTTCCTTTTTTGGCTACCAACAAACATTCCCAGGGTCTCCTTTCCCTCCTTAAAAACAAAAACTAAAATAAAACAAAACAAAACAAAAAAAAAATCCTAACTACCACGTCCTACCAATTGTATTTCTACAATGCTCTCCAACTATATCTCTCCTCCCACTCCCAGACATCACGTTGAAAAATAGTTGTTAAGAAAGCTGTCTGTCCTAGGTGCTTCCACTTCTCCTCTCCCTCTCTTCTACAATCCTCTTTAATCTTCATCATTCAACTAAAACTGTTTTGTCCAAAGTTACTAATGATCTAATTGTCAGATCTTATTTGCTTCTTCTCAACCCTTATCCTTCTTGACCTATCTGAAAACTGTTGATCACCTATTCCAGAATACGCTCTCCTTTTTGGGTTTTCATGGTATTTCTCTTTTGCTTCTCGTCCCACCTATTTCTTTTTTAACCTCTTTTGATGGATCTTTTATCCATGTCATGCTCACTAATTCTGAATCCCTCCAGGGCTCTGTCATGGGATTTCTTTTTTCTTTTTATATCCAATCCTTCAATTTCATCAGTTCTGATGGAGTCAAAGAGCATCTCTATACAGATGATTCCCTGATTTATGTATCAGTCTTTGTCTCTTTCTGAACAATATTACCATTTGCCTATCTGGTTGCCCTTTAGACATTTTAAATTCAGCATATCCTAAACTGAATTCATTATCTTTCCCCAAAACCTTTTTCTTTTCTGGAATTCCCTTGAACAACTAAAAGCATCCACCATTCTTGCTGGTCATTCAGAATCAGAATGTCAAAGTCATCCTTAATATCTCTCTCTCATTTGCCCCAAGTAGAAATCAATAAAAAAAATCCTTCTACAACATCTTTTGGATATGTCCGCTCCTCTCCACTACAAAGCCACAACATTAATCTTTGAATGACTCAAAGAATGAAAAGCCCTTTATTATAGGCTTACTATATGTTATGCACCGCAAATATTAATATGGTTAAGCTGCAAGTCAGATAGAAAGGCATGTTTCTTAGAGTCCAATGGCAAAATGAGTCTTAAGCTTCCTTCCTGATGTCATTTACATTCATAAAATTACATCCATTTTTGATATTTGACAATGCCAAGGACTTTTGTGAAAAGAACTTTCTCTCCTAGGCCCTTGGTAGCTCTGGGTAGTTGTATTTCCATCAGCCCAGAATGATGGCTCTGGACACTACAATGCCCAGTCTTGTGTTCAGTCTTGATCTGTCTCTATAAGAGTCTGAGGGGACACCTGGTGGTCAAGGTGGAGATGGTGATTTGATTAGTGTAGCCCCTGCTATTTCCTGTCTCTCCCCCAGGTTACCCTATTGCTTCAGTTAGCCTGGACTCACTTGCCCCATGTGCAGCAGTGATATGTCAGCTGGGGATGGCTGACTCCTTCTCCACAGGAACTATCTCTCTACATGATGGACAGAGAGCTGGAAGCAGGACCAATTACATGAGGAAAGCTGCCACTCCGAGGACTTTTGTACTTAATCATCGATTGATTATAATTAATTGGTCAGCAGTAGCTCTAGTGATGAAATTATCTCTCTGGTAAATGGTGGCTGCAGAGGCAGGTGGTTTGGGTAAGGGCACTGCTGTTGCAAAGGCTCCTAAGAGGTTCAGGGTCCTAAGCCATCTCTATCAGGGTCTGAAAAAAGATGTGCTCAAGATGATGTCAGTGGTTTGAGTTACCTGGCACATAATGCCACTCCCCCTGAATAATGTGTTGCTCTAGCCAGGCTGGCTTGCTAGCTCTAAGAATGGCAATTAGAGGGTAGTGATATGGCAATATCCTTCTCATTGTTCATCTTGTATTACACCCCTTCCCACTCCAAACCATCCTTCACTTAGCTGTCAAAATGATTACCCTAACCTAGAGGTCTAACCTCATCACCCATTGCTCAGTAAATTTTTTCTGTGCTCTTAAAGTGTCTGTTCCCTAGCTTTAGACTACTGTTTCTTCCAATTCCCAATTCTTAGCATCTTTGGCTTCCTTTAAGACTTAGTCCTTGGATAACTTAATCCAGGAGGATTTTCTTTGTCTCCTCCTTCCCAAGTCACTAATACCATCTCCTTTTAGGTTACTAAACTAGGTATATTTATCTTACGTACTCTGATTTGTACACATTGTTTCCCCTTACTAAAATAATAAGCTCCCTAAAAGCAGTTCTGTTTACGCTTTTCTTTTTATCCTGAGACCTTCTCATAGTGATTGGCATACAGTAAGTGCCTAATAAATGTTTACTTGCTTACTTAATTGCTTTAGAACAGAGTCATTATGAATACTAAGTCTTCTCCAAATAAATAAACACAAAAATAAATAAAATCCCACCTATTTTAGTAGCTATAATAATCTAACAATCATGATGGATAAGAAATATGGTTGGGGTTTGGAAAGTATCCAAACCATCATGTATCCCAATACCTAATACAATTCCTGTTCTCTCTAAAGCCATTTCAGAGACATTTCAGTATGTGAAGAGAGTTATGTTGAGAATTTAGAAGGCGTTCCTAAGTATGTGACTATGGACAAATAATTTCAGCATTTGGCTTCCAAGTTTCCCTATGTTTAAAAGGAAGGGTTTATCCTAGAGAGTAGCTAGCTAACACAATTTTGTCTCTATTACACGAGTAATTCCAAACCACTGGCCAGTTTGCACTAGCAGATTTTAAATTAAACTTAGAAAACTTCCACAATTGAGGTCTTTCTTCTTTTTGTGTAGCCCAATAATTGAGCTGGGTCAGAAGATAAACTTTAAAAATCTAAACTGAAAGGAACAAGGCAAGAGTGAGCACGTTTGTACAAATGTGGCTAGAAAAGGGAAAAAGAGGCTTTCTTTAAGAGATGGGAGAGAATTACCAGCCTCTAGAGGAACAGAGAAAGATACCAAATATTTGTCTCATTGCCCCTAGGTCTATCTTTCTTGATGATCCTACATCATAGTAATCCTATGATTACAAGTCTCATTTTCCACCATCTGTGATCTGGACACCTCTTCCTGCTCCCAATCATGACTGTATTTCATGTTGGCCCGAGCCTCTGGCACCTCTTCATGACTTATAATTCACCAGCTGTTGCTTATGGTTTATCTCAGACAACTTTTAAGCTTATAAAACATCCTGCTTTTTCCTCCCACCAGAACCTTTTCTCCATCATAAGCATGGCCTCAGGCAATTAGATCCATTTGGCCAGAAGAATAGGCACCTGAGCACCAAGTTTTTCAATTCATTCACTTATGAACTAGAGCACAAATGAACAATTAAACGTATACAAATACAGCTGAATGGCTTAGGCACAAAAAAGTAGCTATTTTATATTTGAAAATCAATTTGAGAGGAGATCTCAAGGGGAGAACTATTCATAGCCCTATGGAGTTAACATTTTTCAGGGTAGCTAGATGGCACAGTGGATAGCCTGGTAGCCTGGGCTTAGAATCAGGAAGACATCTTCCTGAATTCAAATCTGGCTTCAGATACTTATTAGCTACTTAATCCTGGGAAAATCACTTAATTCTATCTACCTAAATTTCTTCATCTGTAAAATGATCTGGAGAAAAAATGGCAAACCACTCCAGTATCTTTGCCAAGAAAACCCCAAATGAGGTCAGAAAGTGTTGGACACTACTGAAAAATGACTGAATAATAACAACAAAATTTGTATCATATTTTCCTCCCATCTCAATTGGCCTCTACCAGAATAGTATCTCTACCCATCCATTACATGTATTCATCTAGCCTTTGTTTAATGATCTCTTTTGAAAAAAGGCCAACTAATTCTCTCTCTCATTTAGCTATCTCACTCTTCCTTTCTTCTCTTCTGTCTCTCTCTCCTCTCCTCATTCCATATAGTTATATTTTGTTTATCATACTTTCTTTGCCATGTTTATCATATTTTTATAACACAAAGCTAACACATTCATTGAAAGACAGTTAGTTGGAATCTAAAAAGATCTTAAAAGCTTAGAATATTATGCTCTATCTAAAAAGACTAAAATTAAAAGAGAGAAATGTGAAGTCTTGTCCCTGGGTTAAAAAAAAATCAATTCAATAAGATGGATAAATTGCAGCTACATAACAGTAAATCTGCATATTACCTAAAAATTATATTTTACTTTAAATTCACTGTCAGTCAGTGTGTAATGTATAAAAATCAAATGCAATCTCTGTAGAATTAAAGGAAGTATAAATTTCTGGACTAAAGATAAAGGGGTAATAGTCCTGCTGTTATCTGTTCTGAGCAGATCCCATATAAAATCATGTTCATTTCAGATTACCACAATTTAGGAATAGTATTGAAAAGGTATGGAGCTTTCAGAAGATGCCAGTAAGGATGATGAATAAATCAATTAAAGGAACTGGAGATGGGTAGTCTGGAGAAAAGAAAATTGCAAAGGGTTAAGAGAAGTGTCCTCTAGTGTTTGAAAGGCTAGCACATAAAAGGGGGATTAGACCCCTCTTCTTGGATCCAGAAGGTAAAACTAGTAACAACTGGTTCAGGTTTAGAAAGGCAGACTACCTTGAAGAAATAAAAAAAAAAAAAAAAAAAAGTGCTAACTCTAAGAGTGCCCCGGGTGCAATGGACTATCATGGGGAGGGGCGGTGGGGCATAATGTATGTGTAATCTTTCCAATATCTAAAAAAATGTACAATAAATGTGTTCTATGAATATAATGGATATTACTGCCAAAAAAAAAAAAAACAGTTTCAGAGGAAACTAGGAACTATTCCATAATTGAATACACAATGAAGTGAGCAGAACTAGAAGATCGTTTAATACAATGACAATATTGAAAAGAAAAACAGCTTTGAAAGGCTTTAGAACACTTGATTAATGTAGTCATTAGTCACAAGTCCACAAGATACCTCTCATTTCCTATCAGAAAGCTGATGGACTGAAAATCCAGAGTGAGTCGTGCATTTTGGGACATAACCAATGTAAGAAATTATTTTGATTATTCATGTTTATTGTGAAAGTTTTATGTTTCTTTTTAAATTGTTCAATGAAAGGAGATAGAAATAAATGCTTGTAAGGAAAGAATGGAGAGAAAAAGAGAGGAAAGAGAGAGAGAGAGAGAGAGAGAGAGGGAAGAGAGGGAGAGGAAGAGAGAGAGAGAGAGAGAAAGAGAGAGAGAGAGAGAAACAAGGAGGTAATGGTTCTCCATTTGGATGTCCTGCAGTGTCTATAATTCTGTAATCTTGGAAGTTGTTATATAGAATTATAGATCTAGAATTGAGATTTCAGAGGCTAATTAGTCTGAGCTCTTCATTTTAACAATTAGGAAATTGAAGGCCAGTTTAAATGATTTGTCCAAGCTCACAGAGAAATTGAAGGTGAGCTTTGAATCCATGTCCTCCTGTTCTAGTCAATGAATTTTCCTTGATACTGTTGCAAATATATGTATGTATGTTTCTATACATATATGTGTATATATATATATATATATATATAATTGATAGAGCTTCTGATTCTTGTTATTATGTAGATGCTATAAATATTATGCTTAAATATAAATAGGTATTCTAAATACCTAAGTATAAGGTAATAACCTTTTCTTTTCTCTATCCTTCACCATTTTAAAAGAGATGTTAAATGCTTTAAGCATAATCAAGGGGCATATCAATTAGCATTGAACTATGTCTGCACTCACCATTTCATGAAAGCTCAGTGAACTGCCATGCTCCCTGTTTGTGTTTATCTTTCAATTCTCATCAATTCTCATCATGGCAGCCTGTTTCCTGGCCCAGCTTCATCAGCATCTGTTCCACCTCCGAGAGAAGAAGAGTCATCCCCTACCCTGGGCTCATTGATCCGCAGCCTCTGTTATGGTTTTCTAATTATTTGTGACAGTACGTGATTAAAATCTCAACTTGACACTTGGGATGTGCTTACAATGAAATGTATTATAGCTCATTAGTCTGTAGCACAAAAATGTCAGGACTCAAGGCATAAATAACTTTAAGACAAAATTAATCAAGGATTTTTAAAGTTCAAATTTTGTTTTAGTGACATTTTTTTTCTTAGGTCGGCTAAGATTTAAGAAAATGTAGCTGGTAATCATAACTCTTGAGTATATGTTCTGGATTCCTTTAGAAAAATAATAAAAATAGCTTCCTTTTATATAATGTTCTCCAGTTTTCAAAGGACTTTGACAGATATTATCTCATTTGATCTTAACAACCCTATGAGTAGGCAAGACAGATGCTATTTTTCCAATTTCACAGATAAGGAAACTGAGACCCAGAGAGATTAATTTCTCCAAGTTACATGGCTACTATTAAAATCCCAGGATTAAGAACAGGGAAGGCCCTGAAGGGATTGTCTATCAATCCTTTAGTTTCACTGATAAGGACATGACTGTTCTGTCTCCTTTCTTTGGCAAGGTTACCTTTTGGCATAAAGACATAGCACCAACTGTCCCAGCAGCCCACATGTTTATCCAAGAGATAGAGATGAGAATCTAAACTTAATTCTCTGCCCTTCTGGGATTATATAACTGATGCGGTCTGGTTAGATTGGGTCCCTTCCCCCAAACAGAAAAGGGCAGACAAACAAAAATAGCTAAAATCACTGCGGGCTTTCAGTAGAGCCCCAAATGTCAAAGTCTTTCTATCAATCCCAAAGTTCATCTTTTTTCTGGCCTTCTGAAAATTGGCACATTAAAATGTGATTGGGGTCTGTTTACCTTTGATTCATGCTACTAAAAAAAAAGATATCCTGTTGGTCAACTTCCATGTAAAATCCAACAAATCCAAAACTCTTTAGGTTATTCAGAAGTTGCCAATAAAGTAGCTCCTTACAATTCTTCATATTCTATTTGATCTCTTAGAACCAGAACCATTCCTGAGGTCCAAGATGGTAGCAAGAAGGCCGAGCATAGGCATCTTTAAGTACCTTTCTCCATCAAATTGATTGATCACTGTGAAATTTTCTTCCATAATATCAATGGAGTGTGAGGTTTTATTTCTATACCTTGAAACCTGATCCTCAAGCTGCACATATTAAGCACTTAATAAATGCTTGTTAACTAACTAGCAGGTTATTTTATTTCTCATCTCATCTGTAAGGAGGCAATAATTATTCCTATCATACCCATCTCCTGAAGTTGTTGTAAGAGTCAAATAGGATTACCTGTATTAAGCCCTTCAGAGACCTTAAAATACTATACAGCCAACATTTATTTTGAACATTAACTACTTAGACAGGTTCTATGCTAAGCAGTTTATAATTATTTTCTCCTCTGATTCTTACAACAACCCTTAGAGGTATGTTATTATTATCCCCATTTTACAGATAAGGAAATTAAGGCAGAATTAAGTGACTTGTCCAGTGTTACACAGCAAGTAGGCTAGTATGTCTAAGACTGGATTTGAATTCAGGTCTTCCCAATTCTACTTCCAGTGTTCTATTCCCCTGTATCCCCCTAACATTAAATATCTTTTTCTTTTTAACCTGCATGTATAATTAAATTGTTTAGCCTGTGATAGACTTGGCTCTTGCCAACAATGAGGGGATTCAAGGCCACTACCAATAAACTTGGGATGGAAACTGCATCCAGAGAGAGGACTATGGAGACTGAATCAAAGCATAATATTTTCATCTTTTCTTGGTGGTGATGGTATTTGTTTGCTTGTGGTTTTTTCCCTTTTGATCTGATTTTTTTTTTTTGCACAGCATGATGAATATGAAAATGTGTTTAGAAGAATTGCACATATTTAATCTGTATTGGATTATTTGCTGTTTAGGAGAGGAGAATAGGAGAGAGGAAGGAAGAAAATGTTGGAACACAAGCTTTTGTAAAGGTAAAGGTTGAAAATTATCGTTGCATGTATTTGGAAAAATAAAAGGCTATTATTAAAAAAAATTGTTAGGGACAGTTAGGTGGCACAGTGGATAGAGCACCAGCCCTGAAGTCAGAGGACCTGAGTTCAAATCTGACCTCAGACACTTAACACTTCCCAGCTGGGTGACCCTGGGCAAGTCACTTAACCCCAGATGCCTCGGGGAAAAAAAATTGTTGTAGGGTTCTTTCAGAAGAAAACACTGTCTGTCCACACAAATCAGCACATACTCTGCAACATACAGCCTTTAAAATGGAGTGAAGTGACTTATCCCTAACTCCAGTTGTCCTTAGTTCTGAGCTGGCTCTACGTCCCTTGGGCCATCCATAGCTCCTCTCTAGCTATCTCTGTTATTCTTCTTCTTCTTACTCTTGTACATGTTATCCTAGACAGTCTCTGGGGTCCTTCCCAAAGTCTGAGATTTCATGAAATAAATTCTCCAAGCTTCAGTTTTCTCATTTCAAAACAAGCACAGTAAGACTTGGCTTCTTCTTCTGTCAGAGTTGTTATAATTTGAGATATAAAAAATAAGCATTTGCTCTCCTTATCTCTTGTTGCTGTATAACAAGGGACCCAAATGGGAGCACATTTTCAAGATGCTTTTCAACTGTGTCCACTGTTTCAAAGATACCCCCTTATTTCATTTTCCTTTGTCAGCACAGAAACACTTTGTGATCACAACTCAGAAAGCAATATTTTGGGAGCTCTTGGGAGAGGATTTGGGTAATAGGTTCATTTATTCATATTCATGCCAAACGTTCAATAGCATCATTTCTCAATGCAGCAGCATGAACTTCATACCAACTAAAATCTTTGCAAAATAGCTCTTTAAACACATCTTGGATTTCTTAAATATGTGTAGTAAAGCCCAAAGGACCTATGAGGGAACATGTAGAGCATATTTTAGACATTGTCATTTTTAATAACTAAATTGTGATATTTAATAGAATCTCATTATGGCTCTCTATCTGCTTAAATGATTGGGAAATTCAACTTTGATTTCTTTTCCTTGTTGTAATTTGCAGGTGGGGGTGAGGTCACCAAGTGGCAACTTCTTCCCTTCCAATGCATGAGTCAATAATGCATATCCAAATAGACTTTCATTCAAACCTTTACTAGGGGTAGCTATTTGGGGCAGTGGACAGAAAGCCAGACCTGGAAACAGGAAGACTCACCTTCCTGTATTCAAATCTGGCCTCAGACACTTATCTTCTGTGTCACTTGCCCATTTTGCCTTAGTTTCTTCATGTGGAAAATGAGCTGGAGAAGGAAATGGCAAACCTCTGTGATATCTTTGGCAAGACGAATGTTGCCAAGACTCAAATGAAGTCACAAAGACTTGGGAATAACTAAAAACAGCAATAACAAAATTTTCTTTCCTCCATGGTCTCCTTGAAGCCTTTATTCCCCTATAGACTACTGACTACAGATAACAGGATATTCTTTTTTTTCATTTTGTTATAGCATTTTATTGACAAAATATATGCATGGGTAATTTTTCAACATTGACCCTTGCAAAACCTTCTCTTCCAACTTTTCCCCTCCTTCCTCTTACTTCCTCCCCTAGATGGCAGGTAGTCCTATACCTGTTAAATATGTTAAAGTATACATGTATATATATATATATATATATATACATACATATATATATATATATATATATATATATATATTATACAGTTGTCTTACTGCACAAGAAAAATTGGATTTAGAAAGAAGGTAAAAATAACCTGGGAATAAAAACTAAAATGCAAGCAGACAGTAACAGAAAGAGTGTAAATGCTATGTTGTGGCCCACATTCATTTCCCAGTGTTCTTCCTCTGGGTGTAGCTAGTTCTGTTCATTACTGATCAATTGGAACTGATTTGGATCCTCTCATTGTTGAAGAAAGCTACAACAATCAGAATTGATCCTCATATAGTAGTATAGTTGAAGTATATAATGATCTCCTGGTTCTGCTCATTTCACTCAGCATCAGTTCATGTAAATTGCTCCAAGCCTCTCTGAAATCATCCTGCTCGTCATTTCTTACTGAATAATAATATTCCATAACATTCATATACCACAATTTATTCAGCCATTCTCCAATTAATGGGCATCCATTCAATTTCCAGTTTCTGACCACCATAAAAAGGGCTGCCACAAACATTTTTGCACATGTAGGTCCCTTTCCCTGCTTTAGTATCTCTTTGGGATATAAGCCCAGTAGTAACACTGCTGGATCAAAGGGTATGCACAGTGTGATAACTTTTTGAGTATAATTCCAAATTGTTCTCCAGAATGGTTAGATCCATTCACAACTCCACCAACAATGCATCAGTGCCGCAGTTTTCCCACATCCCCTCCAACATTCGTCATTATCTTTTCCAATAACAGGAGATTCTACAAGGAGTTCTCTCTACTTTAGATATCTCTCCAACTTGTTCTATCTCTGAAATACCACACATTTGGTAACTACCAACTTCTGGCAGTAATAGGATCTATTTGCCTAAGGCAGCATATGTGGAAATCAATTATAAGTGTTTCTCCCAAACCTCTGGTCTTCTTGCACATTATAATAAACAGTTCTCTTGTAAGGAAAAAAAAAAAAAAGAAAACATTTGTATAGCAGATAGTGTGTGCCAGGGAGTGAAATATGACCTTTCTCGTCAAATAATGTCTCACTTGATCCTCATAGCAACTCTGTGAAGTCAACGCTCTTACTATCCCTATTTTGCAGTTAAGGAAACTGAGGCAGGCAGTAGTTAAGTTTGTCCAGGGTCATACAGTGTAAATGTCTGAATTCAAATTTGAACTCAGGACTTTATAATTCCAGACCCTGCACTCTATCCATTGAGTCAACTACTCACCTTTATTGTGTGAAACAACTCAAATGAATCTGCCCTGAACTGGATGAAAAGAAGGCAAGAAAATAGTATCACCTGGATACAGGGACCACAGGGAGTCTCTAATATAATCACTGATCCCTTTCCTTCTCCTGTCTTTGTCTCAAGACATTCTCACAAGTCCCATTGACCCCCACTGGCTAAACTGCAGATTTCCATGGATATATTTGTATCCTAGGTAACTGTCTTCCTGATGTATCCTGAAATACTTCTTCTCTCATCTACACTTTACTGAGGGTATCTAATCAAATAGGTTCCTTTATGGGAGGTAAAAAATGCCCCTGAAATTAGCATTCTTACTTTAGCCTGGCCCAATCCCTTTGCAAAAATTTCTAAATTTCTCTAAAATGAATGACAATAGAATGAAACATTTAGCTAGACTAGCTTATTTTTCAATGGCATTGCCACTAAAATTATACTTATCAGCCAAATCCTCTGACTCTGAGTTCTTTCATAATATCAGTCCAGAAAATAACAACAAGAATTATAAAAACATCTACAGAGTCTTTGTAGAGGCAGGGAACTCTGGAAAAGAACTATCAACCTGTTATTTTTTAATCTTTAAAAAAAATTTTTTTCATGATGATTGTTGTCTAGGAAAGGCAGGAGTGAAGGATAAATTGAAAAATGTAGATGATGTAATAAAAATATTTTTTTTTCTTTTTTAAAGCATATATGGTCAACCTCCAGTGTCCAGACCACCACATGCTTCAGTTTAGCTCTAGACAACCAAGCAGCTGCCAGACTACCACATGCTTTAATGTATCAAGGAGAAACACAGGAACATCCCACTGGCCTCAGCCACACATCTCACACCTCACGCACACAAGGACCTCACCTTAGCTCTGGGTAAGCTGTCAGACCCCTACACCTCCACCAGCACCAGGCACCCAACAATACATCCCCTAAGCACAGCACTGGACAATAGGGACCCACATGGATTTCAAGTCAACATCAGAGCAACACCAAATAAACAGCCAGGATTCATAGCCTCTGACATAAAAAAGCTGAGACAGTGCCTCTTCCAGATTGGGGGCAGAGCTCAAATTTAGAAGAAAGGCCTAAAAAAGATGATCAAAAAATAGCCAAAAAAAAAAAAGAATCTGACCATAGAAAGTTATTTTTATGGTAATGAGGAAATTAAGACACAATGTTAGAAGATGACACCAATGTCGAACAGCTATGGACAAAATCCTAAACTAAAACCAGAAGTGATCTCAATCCCAGAGAGAACTCATGGAAAAGCTCAAAAAGGAGTTTAAAAATCGTATAAGAGAGGCAGAAGAAAAATTAATTAACACAATAAAAGCGAGGTAAGAGGATTATGAAAAAAGAATCAATAACTTAGAAAAAGAAAGTAATTGCTCAAAAAGTAGAATTGGTCAAATGAAAAAAGGGATCATAAAAAATATTTGCCAATACAAAACACTTCACACAGATTAAAGTAAAATCTAAGTAACTGGGAAAATAAAAATTGCTCATAGATACACTGTTTATATAATTAAAATGATATTCTGTCTAAATTAATTTATTTACATAGTGCTACACCAACCAAACAACCAAAAAATTATTTTATGGAGCTAGAAAAAAAATAACAAAATTTACCTGGAAGAACAAAAGATCAAGAATATCAAGAGAAATAATGAAAAAAAAAAAATACCCAGGAAGGAAATCTGGATATCCGAGATCTAAAACTATATTATAAAGTGGCAATCATGAAAACAATTTGGTATCAATTAAGAAATAGGAGGGAGGATCAGCAGAATAGATTAGGCACACAAGACACAATAGTCAATGGCTATAGTAATCTACTGTGTGATAAATCCAAAGACTCCAGCTTCTAGAATAAGAACTCAATATTTGATAAAAAGTGCTAAAAAAAAAAAAAGTGGAAAATAGTATGGGAGAAACTAAATATTGACCAGCAATCTCACACCAAGACAAAATCAAAATGGGTACATAATTTAGACATAAAGGCTGATATCATAACCAAATCGGGAGGACATGGACAAGTTTCCTTGTCAGATTATGGAAAAGGGAAGAATTTATGACCAAATAAGAGATAAAAAACATTATAAAATGCAAAATTAATAATTTTATTTACATTAAATTTAAGTTTTTGCACAAAGACCAAGATTAGAAGGCTAGCAGAAAGCTGAGAAACAATTGTTACAGCCAGTGTCTCTGATTAAAATCTCATTTCTAAAATGTAGAGAGAACTGAGTCAAATTTATAAGAATACAAGTTATTTCCCAATTGATAAATGGTCAAAAGAAAAAAACAGGCAATTTTTAAATTAAAGCTGTCTATAATCATATGCTCTAAATCACTATTGATTAGAGAAATGCAAGTTAAAGCAACTCTGAATTACCACCTATCCAATTGACTAATATGTCAGAAAAGGAAAATGATAAATATTGGAAAGGATATTGGAAAATTAGAATACTAGTGCAATAATAAAGTGATTCAACCATTCTGAAGAGTAATTTGGAACTATGCCCAAAAGATAAGAAAATTATATATACCCGCTGATCCTGCAATACTACTGCTAGGTCTGTATCCAAAAAAAAATCCTAAGAAAGGGAAAAGTATCCACATGTACAACAATATTTATAACAATTTGGGGTGGCAAAGAATTGGAAATTGATGGAATGCCCATCAATTGGGCAATAACTGAACAAGTTCTGATATATAAATGTAACAAAATATCATCATACAATAAGAATTGATGAGCAGCCAGATTTCAGGAAAATCAGTAAATACTTACATGAAGTGATGCTGAGTATAATAAGCAGTACCAGAAGAACACTGTAAATGGTAACAGCAACATTGTATAATGATGAACTTTGATAGACTTTGCTCTTCTCAACAATAAAATGATCTAAGATAATTTCAAAAGATTCATGAAGACACTATCTATATCTAAAGAAAGAACTATGGATTCTAGTGTAGTTTGTAACATATTTTTTCATTCTTTTTTGTTTTTCCTTTTTATTTGGATCCTTCTTTCACAACATGACTAATTTGTTTAATGTCATTGAACATTTATTGCCTATATATTGCTTGCTATATTGATGAAAAAAGAGGAGAGAAAAGAAGAGAGAGGGATAAAAATGGAAACCAAAATCTTATAAAAGTAAATGTTGAAAACTGTCTTTACATGTGATTGGAAAAAATAAAATATTATTAAGTGTTTGTAGGGGACAGAGAAGAATCAATAAAACTCAAAAGAATGGAAAAAATAGAAGAAAATGCAAAATACCTTATAGGAAAAACAACTGATCTGAAAAACAGATCCAGGAGAATCAATGTCAGAGTCATTAGACTACCTGAAAGCCATAATCAAAAGGAGGCATGGACAGCATTATTCAAGAAATTATCAAGAAAAACTTCCCTGATATCTTCAAATCAGAATGCAAAGTAGATATCGAAAGAATCTAGCAATCACCTCATGAAAGAGATCCCAAAATAAAAACTTCAAGGAACATTATTCATTATTGTTCAGAACTATAATGTCAAAAAAAAAAAATTACTGCAAGTGGCCAGAAAGAAACAATTTAAATATTGGGATTATCTAGGAATCAGGAGCTGCAACATTATAAGAGCAGTGGCCATAGAACCTGAAGTTTTGGAAGACAAATGAGTGATAATTACAGGACTATAACCAAAAATCATGGACCCAGCTAAATTAAGCATAGTTTATCAAAGGAAAATTGCAATTCAATGAAATAGAAGGATTTCAACCTTTTCTAACGAGAAACTAGCATTAAAGCAACATTTGATCTCCAATATCTAGAACCAAGAGAAGCATAAACAGCTAAAAAGGAAAAGAATTTATTCAATAGTGCTAAATTGGCATACAATTCATACAAAGAAAGATGATACTTTTAATTTTTAAAAATTGTATAGGTAGAAGGAATATTTACAGACATAGGGTACAGATAGAAAGTGAATTTGAGGAGAAGATGTAAAAATTAAGGAATCAGAAGGAGTACACTATACAGAAGGAAGAAAAAGGTAGAATGGGAAAAATTCTTCCACATTAAGAGGCACAAGATACCTATTACAGTTGAGGAGAAGGAGGGAGGGTGGGGATTGGCAATGCTTGAACTTTATTCTTATCGGTATTAGCTCAAACAAGGAATAATATACAAAATCAGTTGAATACAGAAATCTAACTCAACAGGCTAGTGAGAGGGAAGGAGATTAAGTAAAAGGAGGATGGAAGAGTTGGACTGACAAAAAGAAGGCAGATCAGGGGAGGTGATAGAAGCAACACACTGTTGAGAAGGGAAAGGGTGAAAGGAGAAAGAGGATAGATAGGATGTAAAGACAATTAGTCATAATCGTGAAGGTGAATGGGATGGACTCTCCCATAAAACAGAAGCTGATAGAGTGCATCAAAAACTAAACTCCTATAATATGTTGTTTACAAGAAAAACACTTGAAACACAGAGTAAATGTAAGAGGTGGGAGGAGTAGACTCAGTTATGCTTTTGATGAAGTTAGAAAACAAAAAAAAGCAAGGGTGATCTCCTGATCTCAGGCAAAGTAAAATTAAAAACAGATTTAATTAAAACACATAAAAAAGAAAGTATAACTTGCTAAAAAGTACCTGAGACAATGAAGCAATATAAATGCTAAACACATATGTATCAAGTGATATAGCATCCAAAAAGTTAAATGAATTACAGGAAGATATAGACAGTAAAACTATAATAGAAGGAGACCTTAACTGTCCCTTTTTAGGATTTGATAAATCCAACAAAAACCAAAGAAACTAAAGGGATAAAAAGAATATTAGACAAAAACTGAATGGGAATAGAAAAGAATATGGTTTTTTTTTTTTCCTCAGCAACACATGACACCTACAAGTAACTGGCCATGTGGTAGGACATTAAAAATCTCAAAACCAAATTTAAAAGGCAGAATTTTTTGGATCATAATGCAGCAACAATTACATTCAGCAAAGGTCAATGTAAAGATCAATTAAAATTAAATAAAAACTAAATAATCTAATACTACAGAATAAGAGAGTCAAAGAACAAATCATAGAAACAATTAGTAATATGATTAAAGAGACAACTATGAGACAACATATCAAAATTTATAAGACACAGCTGAAATAGTACTTAAATGAAAAATTTTCTTTAAATTCTTACATCAACAAAATAGAAAAGGAAGAGATTAATGAACTGGGCATGAAACAAACAAACAACAACAACAAAAAAAACCTAGAAGAACAAACTAAAAATCCCCAATTAAACTCCAAATTAGAAATCCTAAAAAGCAAAGGTTAACTAATCTAAGATTTATAAGTTTGAAAGTAAAAAAAAAAAACTATTTAATAAATAAGTCTGCAAATTAGTTTTGTGAACAAAAACCAATAAGATGAGTAAGTTATTGATTAATTTGATTAACAAAAAAGAAAGAAGAAAACCTCATATCCAGTATCAAAAATGAAAAGGGTAAAATCACCAACAATGAAAAAGAAATTAAATCAACCATTTGAAAATATTTTGCCCAATTATATGCTAATAAATTTGACAATCTGAGAGAAATTGATAAATATTTACAAAATACAATTTACCCAGATTAACAGATCAAAAAATAAAATGCCTTGAGTCCCCTTCTCAGAATAATGCTTTTAGTGACATGGCCCCAGTTCTTTTGTATTGAGAAAACTTAATGGTTGATTACTTTATACTAAATCAATATGAGCGCCACATTAAAGAAATTTTCACTTTAAACCAGACAACCTTCAAGGTAAACTGTTCTTAATCAACCATCTGGGTAGGAACAGCAGTCAAAAAGCTGGCACTGGCAGGATATGAGCTAGGAATTATTTCTACTGTGACAATTTCACTTGAAAGGTAGATGTCAGAATCCAAGCTTGTTTTTCTTCTAAAACTTTCTTCTAAAACTAATAAAATAGAGTATTATTCCTTGCTGTAAGAGATTACAGCATAGTACTGGGAATGTGAGATGCCCTCATCCACAAACTATTCCAAATCTAAAGTTCCATAGAATCTGGAGTATTATCTATCCAAAACTCTCTGTATCTCCTTTGAGAATCCCTTGCCTGAGGAAACAGCCTCCCTTATACATGATTGATAGAGATTAGAGACATGATAAAGATCATGAAAATTGTGTAGATTAACTGAGAAGCCATTGCGCTCAAAGGGGAAAGAGTTTGGAGTGGCAAAGACTTGAGTCCCACTAATACGGAATTTAGAAGAAAAAAGGGAGAAGGATCCAGGTGTACACATGGAGTAGCCATGAGGCTCTGGACAGGTTGGAGTTAGAGTTTAATAAGTCTTTACTGTATACACTTACTATTCATTTTAAATATACAATAAAGTTGTCATGTAAATTTCTTTTCTTTCTTTTTTTCTTTTCTCACCCCCACCCTAAAGATAGCTACCATTAGACATAAATAGGGGTGGGTGTGTGTGTATGTGCATGTGTGTAAAATTATTCTACACATACTTCTATTTATCGAGTTCTTTCCTTGGATGCAGATAACATCTTTCTTCATATCTATTTTGTAGTTAATTTTGGTATTTATAATAGTCAAAATAACTTATTCATTCAAAGTTGTTCTTAAAACTATTTAAAAGGAATAGTAATTCATACATAGTAGATTTGTAGTTTAGTGTGCATTTTATTATACTATGTTATAAAATGCTTTGCATTGTTCTACAAATTAAAAAATAAATATTTTTTTAAAACCTTTTAATTGCATGGGATTGGATTTAAATATTTCTGAACAATAGATTATTTTTCCTATCAAAAAAGAAGTCTCTATTGAATGATGATGGCAGAGCAGCATCTGAGAGTAACATTGGAGAGCAAGGAATATGTCATTTTCTTGGCTTGACTCTATGTGTCAAAGCATGTGAGAGGAGGAATAGCTAGGCTTAGAATACATTTGGGAAGAAAAATGTGATCAGGGGAAAAAATGAGAATTCAATGAATACCAGAAGAAGGAAAGAACGTAAGAGGGAATTATATAGAATGAGGGGAGTTAATTACCAATAGAAAAGTGTTTGTTTGGGTCAAGTGGGAAAGGAAGGCAGAGGAGGATAGAGACTGGAATGGCCTGGACTGATTTTCCTATGGAGGAGGGAAAGAATGCACATGGGTGTGGGAGGAAAAGTAATTCTGTGCTAATTCTGAGTCAAGGCCCTCAACCAGAGTTGTAAATTGGAGACAACTATTCATGATTTGAAGATGAACATCATACACAGAGATAAGTTTTATTTCATAAAATACAAAAACATCATACATGCACCAAAATTATAAATAAAAATGACCTTTAATATCAACTTCTTTTGGCAATACAAGATTAGGCTTTATAAGCTGTCCTTCTAATTTGGTTTTAGATGTCTAAGTCATGGGCCATCTCTTGCTTCCCATTGATGATGATTCCATTACCAATTAATGAAAACATTCCCTGTAAACTTTCTCAATCTCTAGTCCAAATATGATTTTTCACATATATGGACTTGAAGTCAAAATACATTCACATCAGGATATCTTAAAAAACTTTGTATTTAAAAGTTTAGCTTCAGAAATATAGTGAGTATTTAATAAATGACTTTTGATTGATTGGTTAACATATCTGTTTTTAGAAAAGGGAGAACTGAAGCCCGGAGAGTGAAATGACCTTGCCCAAGGTCTCATAGACAGAATTTGGTCCTGTCTTTTAATTCTACATCTAGTCCTACTTTCAGATCACCATGCAGTTCTTCACACTCTGAACATTAGATTATCGGAACACAGATTGAGAGCTGGAAAGATTGAGAGCGAGATAATCCTTGGGGGTTATCTTGTCTAATCCTCTCATTTTACAAGCTGGAGAAATTGAGATCCACAAATATGAAGTAATTTTCCCATGAGCTATGACTTGTCCTTTTTTTAATCTGCTCTTCATCAGAGATCCACTGCATTTGAGGCTTATCCTTTGTATTTTTTTCTTAGCAACTTCTGACTTTCAAAAGGTCACCCTTGAGTGGCTATGTGCCTTATCACGGAAAGTACAGCATTCCCCCTCCTCTGAAGACTTCTGGGCTCAGGGGATCTAGCAGCAAATGACCTGGTTTCATGAATAGATGCACATGTCCAAGCTCAAAAAGGTAACGATGCTCTATTTGAATCCATTGTGTAAAGGAAGCAGTGATGCATTTTACACAGAGAATTTACATCGTTCAGAACAGGTTAATCAGAATGCTGAGGGGATTCAAATCTATCAAATCCTTTGATATTAAATGATTTATTACTTGGAGGGATCTTAGAGATCATCTTATCCAAACTCTTTATTTTTACAAAGAAACTAACACTCATAGAGCTGAAATAACTTGACTAAAATCATTCAGATAATATGTAGCAGAGCTGGAAATTAAATGGAGTTTTCTAACTTGAAATCTAACATCTTTCCCACTGTAAAAAGGAACTGAGATATTTCACCTAAAGAAAAGATTTTAGGTAACATGACACCTAAATTTTTAGCAGTTTTTATATTTGCCAAATAGAAGAAAGATTTAAGCCAATGGGGTCCCTGTGCTTTTAGCTAGAAGCAACTAGTAGAAATTACTACAAATTAGGAGAAATTCCTAGTAAGATTTCAGTTGAACAAAAAGAAAAACAATTAAAGCTATCCCCACATGGAGGATCTAAGGGTACCCATCTGTAAATGTCTTCAGGAGAAGGTTGAATAGGAGGCAGAAGTGTTGTAGATAAAATGTTGTAGACAAAAGATGACATGGATTGGAACTGGAATGAGTGACCTCCAAATTTTTTCTCAATTCTATTCTATAGAATTCTATTATTCTATAACTTTATTACTGAGAGAGTGGCTGAAGTATTACAGTCCAAACCTGGTGTCCATTTTAATCAGCAATATGATTAAGTATGTCTCCCCTAAGTTACCATCCTCCTTACATGTTTGCAAGACACTCTAGTTGTCTCCCAACTAATTTCCATTAGCATTAGAGCAGAACTGATGAATTAACTGGGGATCTCAGGACAGGATGCTGTCTTCATAAGCACTAAAATCATCTCTACTGCCATGCTAGGGACAGACGTATTCTCAGAAGCTCCTATTACTGGCAAAAAACATCAAAAATATTTCGCATTTGGAAGCTTATTCTCAGTGTTATATCTTTTTCTAAGGTACAAAGACTGACCATTTAAAAGTTAACAACAGTGCACTCTGATCAATGCAATAACCAATCATGCTTTTTCCCTATGTGTACCTGTCTTCCCATATGCTTCTACTTCCTGCCATCAATCTTTGCTTTCTCCTTGAATCATGTACAACTATGTCCCACACCATTTTTTTAAAAAAAGTTTTTTCTCAATTACATGTAAATTTTTTAAATATTCATTTAAAACATTTTTGATTATGAAATTTTTTCTCTCTTCTTGCTTCTTCCTCTCCTTCCTCGAGAAGGTAAATGATATGATATACTTTATATATGTGTATTTATACAACACATTTATATATTTGCCATGTTGTAAAAGAAAGCAAAAATATAAGAAAAATAAAAAAGTTAAAAAAGTATTCTTCAAAAAAAAATCCAGAGGCCCTTTGATGAAGGCCATTATCTATAGAAAGAGGGAGAGATAGAGAGAGAGAGACACAAACAGACAGACACAGACACAGAGTCAGAAACAGAGAAAAATGATAACAATGATGATGATGATAGACTAATTGCACAAAATGAGACACATTTTTAGGTATAGATAATGTGGAAATTTGCTTTGTTCCTCTATGTTATCATAGTTTAATTATTCTTTCTCTCCACCTCAGGCTTGGGGGTTGGCTAATTGGAAAAGAAAAAGTATCTGTTAATTGAAATAAAAATTAAGCCAAAGGGGACAAGAACAAAATATCTTAATCAAAAAAGTTCTTATAAAAGACTCAAGTATTATTATTTCTTTAAAATGGTTTAGTGGCAATAATGGTTTTCAAATTGTGGTATTTCTTATGGCTTGGCCTTTATTTTGAGCATTAACAAGAGGATATATTCATCCTTGCTAACTCTCCCCTCATTTTTATTTGCTGCTCTGTCCTCTCAGCCTACAAAGATGCATTTAAATTCATTAATCAAAATTATGCACATAAGAGTTTTGAAGCAGGAGTTCAGACTTCCTCATGAAATCTAATCTCATGAAATAATATTCATAGTGGAAACAGCATTAAGTTTAGAGTTAGGAACAGGGCGGGGCTCAAATCCCAGTCCTACAATGTAGCACCTATATGACCTTGCACAAATCATTGCTCTCTTTTTAATTTTCAGATCCTTAAAATTAAGAGATTCTATCAAATTACTTTTAAGGTCTCTTTCAGCTTCAGTATTCTACAAATTTTCATCCTTAGCTTGAACTTAGCACAAGTTTTATCAATCTCCATATAAGAACAAAAACAAAAACAAAAACAAAAAAAAAAAAACTCCCAAGAAATAAATTGAAATCAATTCCTGATTATGGCAAGACAAGCTCTTTTGAATTATTTAAAAAAAGACATAAAATAATATTTTGGCTTTTAATTTTAACATCCTTCGATTGCTGAGCATTTTTAGATCCTGTGATATGTTTCTTTATGAAATTACTATCAATTTTGATTTCTGACTAGGTTAAATTTTAAGTTAGGTCTAAGTTTTTTCAGGGTATTATTGTTAAATTTAGAATTTGACTGATAAATAGTTGTACAAAAACTTCATTGTGTAGAATTGATGGATTCCTGAGGAGATGCCCATCAATTGGAGAATGGCTGAATAAATTGTGGTATATGAATATTATGGAATATTATTGTTCTGTAGGAAATGACTAGCAGGATGATTTCAGAAAGGCCTGGAGAGATTTACACAAACTGATGCTGAGTAAAATGAGCAGGACCAGGAGATCATTATATACTTCAACAACGATACTATATGATGATCAATTCTGATGGACCTGGCCCTCTTCATCAATGATATGAACCAAATCAGTTCCAATGGAGCAGTAATGAACCAAACCAGCTACACCTACTGAAAAAATTCTGGGAGATGACTAAGAACCATTACATTGAATTCCAAGTCCCTATATTTTTGCCCACCTGAATCTTTGATTTCCTTCACAGGCTAATTGTACAATATTCAGAGTCTGATTTTTTTGTACAGCAAAATAACAGTTTGGACATGTATAATTATTTTGTATTTAATTTATATTTTAACATATTTAACATGTATTGATCCTTCTGCCATCTAGGGGAGGGGGTGGACGGAAGGAGGGGAAAAATTGGAACAAAAGGTTTGGCAATTGTCAATACTGTAAAATTACCCATGCGTATAACTTGTAAGTAAAAAGCTATTAAAATTAAAAAAAAATGTTCATCAATTTTCCATGTCTGTTTTGGCAGGTATGCACTGAGATATTTTATATTGTCTAGTTATTTTAAATTAACTAAAATGATATTGAACAATGTTCTCGATATGTAGTGTGGTTTCCCAATTTTTTCCTTTTGATTAAATCTATTTTAGCTTTAATTTTGCCTGAGATCATGATTACTACCCATGCTTTTTTTACATAATAAATTTTTTCCTTGACCTTTTAAAAAAAAAGAATTGATGGATTTATAAAACTATTTTCTAGGCATGCAGTTGTTGGTGGGCATCTAAATTTACACACTGTTTATAGTTTTCATTGTTTAGGGTCAGTGATTGGGCAGATGATAAAATCCAATTATTTTTCCATCTTATCAACAGAATTATAGTTGGTGACTTCATGTTCATCCTAGAGTTGTGTACAGCCTCATCAACCCAGTGGTTGAGAAGATTTCAAAGTGGAGCTAGACAGACCCAATCAATGATTGTTGGAAAGAGGGAAGCAGACTTGAGAGTTGGAACAGAGCAAAAGCTATAATCCACTAACTGGGCTAAATCTAAGTAGAATGAAAGATTGTTGATTTAAGGTATTTGCCTTCTTGTAAGTCAATCACTAAATAGATCAACCATCCTACATGATCAATTCCATTTTTTCCCATCGAACCTTATCTGTGATTGCATGGACATAAGGAAAATATCTCTACCAAAGCTGATCTCCACCCCCAAACTCGGCATTCATTCCTTTTCCCTTTAGTTTAATTTCTAACCTTCAAAGCCCAACTTAAATGCCATGTCTGTCAAGATCCCTTTATAAATCCCCTTCAGTATAAATGACCTTTCTGGTGAGATATCACACAGTGATTTGTTTTATAGCTGAATAAAGTACTTACCATGGGTAATTGTAATATTGAGCAGAAAGAGCAGTAAATGGGAAATGAAACTACATGGCTTTCAATCTCAACTCTGGAACTTATTTGGAGTGATTAACCTCACCACTCTGATATCTACCTCACCTCACAGAATCTGTTTTCTCATTTGTGAATTGAGAACTCTCATAGAACAAATGACTAAGACAAAAATAAGAAAAGAATAGGTAAATGATTTTTTTAAGTATTTACTAGGTTCTATGAGTAAAGCATTGGCAATGCAAACAGAAAATTTAAGATATTCCCTGTTCTCAAGCAGCTTGATAGACAAATAGATACATAGATATGATAGACAGTTATCTAACTAGATAGATAGATAGATAGATGATAGATAGATAGAGATAGCGATGGATGGAAGAATAGATAGAGAGATAGAGACAAAAAGACATAGAGAACATTTTATTAATCACTTTACTATGTGCCCAAAATTGTAACAAGTGCTAGAAATACAAATGCAAAGAAGCAAGACATCTCTGCCCTCAGGGAGCCTACATTCTAATAAAAGAATAAGATACATAAAAGGGAATGAGGATGGGTGGAATATGGTACAGAGAGATGTGGTACAGAGATGTCAGCGAAATGGTGTGGAGAAGTAGTTCCTGGAAGGATAAGTTAAAATCTCACCTATCAAAATCTACCCCAAGGACACAGTCTACTGGGCAAATAATCCATAAAGGAGTCTTTAGTTGCAAAGCAAATGTAAAAGTTCTCTGGTTTTAAGGGAAAAGCAACAAAACATAATCGTATATATATATTTTTCACATCTTCAATATAAAATCACATCCATTGGACATTTGAAAGTTCTATGGACTTTGATAGTTGGAATTATTTTCTGGTTCCATAGGGCATACATTTTCCTTAGGAGGCAGAAGTTATAGGAACTACAAAGACAATTGCCACTTTGAATGTCCACAAATTGGAAATCTTGACAGATAGCTTTTTGGGGAGGAGAAAGGAGAGGCTAGTAACAGAGCTTTGGTTTGGAGAAGCTCTGCTCTTCCTGGGGTTTAGGGCATACCATTCCAGGAATTTCTCCACTGAAATCTGTGGGGAAATTGTTAGAATGATTTCACCCACAAAAGCAATACCACATCTAGATTGATTGCAAACTCACTATCATTGTCAAATTCTTTAGGATAAAAAGAAACACCAAGGACTATGATTTTTCAATATAAGAAATTCTAAAGAGAAATGTAGCATAAGCAGACAAGGAGCAAGGAAGATATCTTTTCAAATCCCATCCTATGACACCAACTGGTTTTATTACCCCTGACAAAACCATTAATTCTTCTATGCTCCAGGTAACTATAATTTAGCCTTCCTAAAGTAGCAAGCTGGCCCTAGACTTTCACATCTCATCTAGCCAGATACTTATATCCATTTTATTAAATTTTAATTTATTTATTTATTTTTGATTTATGGAATAAAACAAGTATCTCCATAATATAGTATCTTTTTAAAAATGATTCCATATGAAAATACAAATCTATTAAGTACAACTTGTTATTTCTTTTAAATATATAATAAAGTTATCATGTACATTTCTTTTTTTTCTCCTCTCTCCTGAGAGGGCTACCCTTAGACACAAAAATATGCATGTGAGTTCATGTAAAAATGTTTTATTTATCAGTTCTTTCTCTATATGCAGATAGCATCTTCTTTCATAGGTCCTTTGTATTTAATTTCAGTATCCATAATATTCAAAAGGCCTTATTCATTAAAAAATGTTCTTAAAACAATATTGCTGCAACAGTATAGACCATTTCCTTCCAAATTACATGTTCCCCTCTCCATTTTTCCTTCTTTCTCTCAGAAATCTAATCCACAGTAACCACTTCTTTCAGAAAAAGTGACTCAACAGACTCTCTATGGATCAGCCCACCATCTCTGTCCCCATTTGTGTTTTCTTCTCCTATTAGAATGTTACTTTTAAATATTTGTGTATTCAATGCTTAGCACAATGTCTGACACATAAAAAGGATTTAATAAAAGCTTTTTTCATTCATTGATAAGTTGCAGAGCAGGTGCAGATTTATATGGGTAAAGAACATTTCTTCACTCAGAGTTCCCTATCACAAGGTTCTCATTGTTCTGGCCCAAAGCAAAACAAAACAAAACAAAATAAAAACATTTTATAGATGAGGAAATTGAAGCTCAAGGTTGTCAGGTAATGTAACCACATTCATACAATTAGATTGTTTCTGAGAAAGAATTTGAACTCAAGTCTTTCCTGACTTCAGTTTGTGCATTCTTTCTTCTCTTCCAGACTATTTTTGCAGCCAAAGTGCATTGATTTACAAAGTGCTTTCCTCAAACAACTCTATGAAGTAGAAGATATAAGTATTGTTTTCCTCATCCTCCTCAAAAAAGGAAATTGAGTTTCAGACTGGTAGACTAATTTGCCCAAAGCCACACCCCCATAAAATATAGAAGCCAGGATTAAAAAATCAGTACTCTTTATCCTAAATCCAGTATTCTTTCACCGGACACTGGAAATATAAAGATGAAAAACTATAGAGTATTAGCCCTCAATAAATGTATTTCTTAACAGAGACCATGAAATATAATCACAAATACTTGCAATTTGATTTAGAAAATGATTAAACATAAACAAGAGGTACTATAGAAAGGGTTGGGATATTCAGAGAAGGAAGGAACATTTCAGAGGTGAGAATCAGGCAAGGCTTCATGGAAGAAATGATTCTTTTGTTTAGTACCTCATGTAAGGAGATGCCTTGAATCTAGAAAATGAATTAGCAGACTTGTGCTGGCACCTGGAGATAAATTTGCACATGTAGAGTTGAAGGTGACATAAAGGTAGAGATAGCCAATGGGTAGTTTAAAAATGTGAAACCAAAGATTTGAGCTGGATTTAGGAAGTTTGTGGAATAATACTAAGAACTGGAAAGTGAGAATATGATAGTTGAAACCTGAGAGGTCTTCAAGTCCAACTCTTTGGTGTGAGTCTCAGAAAGATGAAGTGACTTTATTCTAGTCTCCTAAAATCTCCTGACTATTGTTCTAATGCTGCTTCTACCACAATGTATTGTCTGTCCTTCGTCAGCAAAATCTTTAGAAAATTTTAATTGCTATAATTTCTTTCATTTGTACATATCCTTTGAGAAGTACCTAGCTTCTTCCCTTATTTCTCCTTTCCAGTTTAATGCTCTGTTTTTCTTGGGTTCAATAATTTCTGCATTCCTACATGGAAAATATATTTCATCCATTGAACTAGCAATTTTCCAGCTCTATACTTAAATTTTTTTATAAATATCTCATCATATACATCTGGCTTATAAACAAGAATTGCTCTCGTGAGTTCATCATTAATATTAATATTTTTCTAAGATTAGAATACAAGTATGACTAAGCAATCTATGCCATTTTATCACTATAGCATCTCTTTAGAACCACATTCTTTTTCAATGGAAAAGAATGAATTTTCCCTCCTAATGACCTCCTAAAATATTAATTCTACTTGTATCTAATCTCTTGTATTCAATGAGTTATTTCAAAATGGTATCTATTCCCCCAACCCATTAGTTTATTAAAATTTCATACTGCATGGTGGGATGTAAAATGGGTCCTTGTCAATAGTTTTCCACATATATTAAGTTCATTCCAACATTTATGCCTTTGTTCATGCTATTTCCCTTTTCTATGTTGCTTATTTACCACAAAGCTCTCCATATCCTACCCATACTTCAGATCCTATCTCTTCTTCAACAAATCCTTTTCTATCTACCACAATTTACATGACTCTCTCCCAGTTTTGAGTGTTTATGAAACTAACCATCTGGTCCACATATTTTGGTGTTAAATCCTATCCTGCCTGGTACTTTCACTTAATAGTTTTATATAACTACATATTTTCTCCCCAGATAAATTTATGTTCTTTTTAAGACAATTATTTTCAACATAACTTTTTGTATGTTACAACTCCCGACTCCTACAAGACTGGGCAAATAGTAGTCACTCTAGAAATAAAAGTCAGCTTGAATTAGAATTTATAATAGAAGTTTAAATTGCATCTCATTTCATTCAGGCACAGGAGTCATTATTAAGACAGAGCTAGGAGATTTTTCTTATTTTTTTATCTTCATTTTTCTTATCTGCGACACCAGTATGAATTTTTCATAGTCTCTCTAAAATGACTCAACTTTCTTTTTCCCATAAAGTTTGAAGTATCAGGGAATATTGATGGCTCTATTTTTCCTCTGAACAAAGAAGTAACTAGAGGTCAAGGCAACTGGGACACTTCTCCAACATCTTAATAGGGAAAGCAGTACCAATCCCAAGTCTTGTGTTGCTACCATGAGAGTCACTCCCTTATCCCCACAACTCATTTTCCCAAACTTATCACCTCCCTCCTGCTTCCTCCAATGTATGAGGGATCAAGGGTCATGAGCTATAAGGTTGGGACCAGTCCCTCTAAGAAATAATTTACTCCTTCTCTCAGTATTGCTATACCTAATGAGGCAGACTATTTACATGCTAACCCCACTCAAATGAAATTGCCCTGAAAAGCAGAATTTCGAACTACATTTTTACCTTTGAGAATCAGTGATAAGTTTTTAAATATTCTTCTTCCACTCTCAAACCCCTTAAGAGTTCTTCTATTTTTCAGGTCTCAACTATTCTGCAATACTTATAAACAATTCCAAAATCTACCTCTTCAGACCTCTCTCCTATAGAACATTTCTATTTAGACATCTTATAAATACTTGAAATTAAAGAAAGTAAAGATCAAACTTATCCTTTCCCCCCATTTCTTTGTCACCATCAACATTACAGCCAGATTCCCCCACTAATACTTTTTAGACATTTTCTGTCCCTTATTCTCTATCATCAAACCAGTCTTAATAGCTATCAAGTCTTCAATATTTTTCATCTTATTATTTCATGCTTATAAGCCATCATCTTCCTAATTCTGTGACCCTGGGCAAGTCATTTTGCCTCTCAGTCTCAGTTTCTCCTCTCTAAAATGGGAATATTGGACTGGATGACCTCTGCATTTCCTTTTAGCTTCTAAATATATGGTCCTAAATTGGTAAATTGTTTTGTAAATGTTCTTGAGTCCTTTCATATATAGAACCAGATATCAATCAATGATCAAATGAGATGAGAGATAAAACACTTCACACAGTTCTTGGTTCACAGTAGCACTTAGGGCTTCTTCTCTTTCCTCCCCTCATTATATGAGAGGCAGCATGGAATAATGGATGGTGAGACAATCTCAGAGAGAGGAAGAATTTGGTCCAAGACTTTCCTTCTTCATTTACATGCTTAGACTTTTTTTCTTTGGGGGCATATGGGATTAATAGCATCTCTTTTTCTTTGACAATTAGATTCATTTTTCCTTATGAGACGTTAAAATCATCCTCAATTCTGGATTGGTCCAGAGGATTAAAGGTTTATTCTTTTAATATCACATCCTGATCACCTAAGAACAAATCAGCCACAAAGTACTTTCAGAATGCATTGATTCTTAGTTAGTAGATCACAGTGGATCTTAGGCAACTAACCACTACATGGTGGGATGCTTTATGAAATAAAAATGATAGAATGCTTAATATAATAAAATATTTTTTAAAAATATATTAAAAGAGAGCAGCTAAGTGAATAGAGCACTGGCTCCAAAGCCAGGAAGCCCTGAGTTCAAATCCAGTAGCACACTTGATATTCACCAGCTGTGTGACCCTAGACAAGTCATTTAACCCTAATTGCTTGAAATCCCCCAAAAAAGCTCCCAAATATTCTAAAGATAAATAAAGCAAAGGGTTCCAGTTTTCAAAGTGATAATACTGAAATTCTACCAGCTCTTTGGACAAGTCATCAAACCTTTTTAGGGACTCAGTTTTTTTATCTGAAAAAATTGGACCAGATGATCTTTAAATTCTCCTACTACTCTATATTTATGATCCCAAGGAAAGGTTCTAAGGACATAGTAGGTAAAGGAATGATCAGCAAAAAGGGGACTAATTGGAGGAGGTGACTAGATCTTTATGCTCCAACTCAAATCTCACCTCTTATTATCATGTTTTGTGAACTTACTCCAAATGCCTTCAGAACTTTTTCAACATGTGCAGTATGTAGAGCATTTCACTTTTAGTGAATTGAATGCAGAACTTGGAGTCAAGGAGCTCTAGGTTTAAGTTAAATTTCAGGCATTTAACTAATTCTGTGACTCTAAGTGAGGCATTTAAGTTTCCTGGGACATCTATAAAATAAGGAAATTGGAATAGCTGGTCCCTGAAGTCCCTTCTGTTCTAAATCTATCATCCTAAATTGCTAAGTTGCTTTGCAAGTGTTTTCAAGTTGCTTTACATAGAGTATCACACATCATCCTACCATAGACAACATATTTAGTAGATAGAACGCCAGTTTTAGAGGCAAGAAGACTCTGACACAGACTGGCTCTGTAATCCTAGTTAAGGCATTTTCTCAGTTATATCCCTAAGATCATAAATTACAAAGTTGTTGCTGGTAGACAGAGTTTCCTAACTAGGAGTTTGTTGTATTTAAGAAATTACAAGTTTGGTGTTTTATTTCATATAACATATATAACAATTATAAATTATATATTTTATACAATATATAAAATATTAATATTAAATAATTTAAATAATTTAATTACAATAAACATTACATGTTTAAATTAATCAATATTATTATAAATAATAAAACTAAATAATTTTAATAAAATAATATATAATGTATGTGGGTTATACAGAGAGAGATAGAGACAGACAGAAGAAGAGACAAAGACAGAGAGAGGGAGAGAAGGAGAGACAGACAAGACAAAGAGATAGAGATCTGCTATAACATAGAGCACATGTACCTTTTTGCATTTTAGTGGTAAATTGTTTTGCAGGTATACTCGGGATGATTGATCTGTGTTTCATTCCTTCACTGAGACTAGAAGCTCCTCCAGAAGACTTCCCGTATTTTATTGTGTGTGTATTCTCAGGCCTCCAAATACAATATAGAAGCTATTCAATAAATGTCAATTGTTTGACTTCTTATTGTCTGTCCTTCACTTGAAGGTGGGTGATGTCTTGACTTGCAAGTAAACTGGGTTTAAGTAACCCAGGGCTGTATAAACTCATCAGCCTCATTCTCTCCTCCAGAACCATCTAAGTCCAATGGCAAGACACAGGTCAGGGCAACTGGTGATGGGTATAGACGAAATGGGAGACCCTAGCTTTTTTAAGATATTTGTCTGAGGCAACACCCATTAAGTAGTTAAAGATGAGATAAGGACTGAGGCCAAAAATAGTCTAATTTGCCTTCACAAAAAAGAATAAACTTTGGAAGAAAAGACCCTCTGAGATTCTGGCCAGAACAGAAATAATTGATATTTTTACTCACTCTAAGCTATCAAATTCCAATGATCAAGTGAGGCTTTGGCAATTATTGGCCAATCTTTGACAGCCAGAATAATTTGGGTTTAAATGGTCAACTAATTCCATTTGTACCCCAATGGACTTTGTCAAAGCCTGGTTTTCCAGAGCTATATTTCAAGAAATCATAAATAAAAATTACATGAATAAAAGAGTTAATTGTTCTAATTTTTTCCAGAAAAAAATCAACAGTAATAGAATAAATAATTAGAGACAGGGAAAAAAAAAACTAACCTCTGAACTCCAAGATAACTTGCAAAGTATAAGCAATTAAAATTAGTATTCCTTTAGACTGAGCACCCATATGTAAGGATATGACTTGTAAAGAATTACCAGGGGGGAAGACATCACCATCTTTCATCAGCTCCATGTTTTATCATAGAAATGACTCTTCCTGAGAATCAGCTTTAAACTGACATGTACTAGGAGAATTCTAAACTATAAAATATTTAGATATCATCTGCTAGCATTCGTCTGACCTAGATGAGATAAATCAAGTGGAGCTATTCAGTGGTGATTTGATATGGTAGCCTTATCTAACAAGCTTATGCCCCCCAAAAATGAAAATATTCCAGCAGGCAATCTGTACTTAGCTATTCCTTTTTCTCTGAGAAGTTAGATACATCCCCCAGCCTGTCACTCTTTTGCTACCATTCAGTAGCTGGGAGATTAGGATTCCTCCTTTCCCAGATGAGTCAGAAAGAGCGCAATATGAAGTATTCAAGCAGCTGGTATACTTTTGGGCATTCTCTCTCATATGACTGTCAAACCCATACTGATGTCACAAGAACCAAAATAAAACAAAGGACAAAAAATATTAGTCCCTATTTCATTCTGCCTGAAAAGTTGGAGAGAAATAGTAATTTTTAAAGAAAAGAAAATGTGATATCTGAGGATTTTCAAGGGGTTCCACAATTAAGCTGTTTGCGCACTGAAGATAAATGAATGTGTTTTTCATCATAGTATGATAGTTTCATGATACTGATGGCACTGAGCTTGGCAAGAAGTAATATTTAGTTCACATATGAGTAACTTGGCTTTAGTCCCAGAAGAAGCTATTACTATAGCAGATACAAATTAACCAAAGGAGAAAAGTTGGCACATTTTAACTAAGATTTAGCAAATATGTGTTTTTCATGGAACTTTTACCACAGAGCCACAGAATTTCAGAGTAGGAGAGAACCTCAATGGTTATTTGTCCAATCCATAGCTGGAAAAGAATTCCTTCTAAAATTTTAGTTTGTCATCATCAGACTATTTTATTTTCAGACCACTCCATCAGCAAATTCTTTCTTGACAACATGTCAACATTTTCCTTCTTGCAACTTCCACCAATCTCTCCTGGTTTTGATCTGTCAGGGAAAGCAGAAAAAAAAAAGCAGGAAAATCTAAGTTCAAATCTTCTCATTAGATACTTTATATATTAACTTTGACAAGTCATATAAAAGGAAGAAGTGGGACTCAATAGCTTCTGATGTCATTTCTGACTCTAAATCTACAATCCTATATCCAAAATCTAATCTTCTTTCATGTAATGGCTTTAAAAGACATGAAAAGAACTATTATACTCTTAGCTTAAGCAGGCCAAATATTCCTAATTTCTTCACCCAGTCTTTATATATCCTCCTTCAGTGACAGATGTATACATGCAGACATGAGTCCTCCAGTCTAGTGAAAGGGTGTCTTTCCTGATACCATTCCCTCCCTTAGAGTGCTCTCCCATTTTATATTCATTACATTGGATTCCATGTTTGTTTCATGTCTTACCTTTTTCAGTGAGCTCTTCCTCTGACTTCTGGTGATTCTTATGGGCTATACAAATTAGTTGGTACTTATCCCAAAGTTTCTCATATTATAAGGACTTCTTTGCATTTTTTTATGATGTGAACTTATCTTCTCTCTCCAACTAGATTCTACTAATTGCTTCTGACACTAATCATTTCTTAAAATTACTTCTAATTTCATCAATAATTTTTTCTATTAATTAATATTAGTCCCTTCTTTCCAATTTATAATTTTAGAGAGTTGTCCAGAACAATAGGAGATGAAACAATTTGTCCAGGATTGCACAATCAGTATTATATTGGAAGTGAGACTGGCACTTTGACTCCAAGACTCCATGATGCTGTCTCAAACTTACATTTATAAGCCACTCTAAGGTTTACAAAGTCCCTTCCTCAAGACAATCCTGTGAGATAGATAGTACACGAATTTTTATCCTGTTTTACAGAGAAAAAACCTGAGACTCAGGAAGGTTATGTGATTAGAAGCCTGCTTCCTTAGCTATCCTTGGCAGTATCACGAGTGCTTACTTATCTATTGTTACCTTAGCCTATTTTAAATATTTTTTCCCTCTCTCACCCAGCTTCATCCAGAACAAAAAGATCTCAGAAAAAGGGGGTAGCCTTGGGGATGGAATGTAAATGCAAAAGAATATTATGTGTCTTGAGAAATGATGAAAAATTTGGAAAGATTTGTATAAATAATGAAGAGAGAAGAAAGCAGAAACTAAAGAAAAGAGTATACATGATTACACTAGCAAAGGAAAATAGCAAAACAGTTTTGCTTAACTATTTCTATTTGTTAGAATGAAAGGTTCAAAGTGGGGATGTTGGTAACTATGGAATAAAAACATTTTTTAAAAAAACAAATCAATATCATGGAATATTGACTTTCCATTTCAAAATTTGCCATTCAACTTTTGGGTTATTCTTTCTGTGGTTTAATTTTCAGTATGACATTCATTGATTTTTTTCATTTAATTTGACTCAAAAAATCAAAGAAATTTAGTGGAACTCACTTTTCAAAAGGACTTTTATATAGATTCTGAAATGATATATTAATTTTGCATTTAGATTTATAGCAAATCTTATTATTTAATCAAACCCTCAGGCTGAGGTAGTTTAGCTGAACAGTAGAAATCTAATTACCCTCTATAACAGGTACAGAGTTGTAGATCCTTAGGGCTAGATGTAACTTTAATGCCATCAAGTACAACCTTCCATCTGTGACAGATAATCATCCAAATTCTGCAGTTTTCTACTAATGGGGAACTCTTCCAGTTAGTCCACTCAATCAGTAAAGAGTACTGTTTATTAGAAAATTCTTTCTCCAACTAGACTGAAATCTTCCTCCCTGTAACTTTTACCTATTGGTCTGTCCCCTCTGGAGCATCACTAAATAAGTCCGATTATTTTTCTCCATTGAAATCCTTTAAATATTTAGACACAAAGACCTATCCTCTATATCCCTGATTACTATTTTTCTTTTATGAGTCAAATACACCCAGTTATTTCAAGTATCTTTTATAGGACATTATGATTTTCAACTCCCCTGAAAAACAGGTTGCTATGCTTTATATGTATTCAAATTTTTGGATGCCCCCTTAAAAATTAGTGCCATTAGACAGTGGGTATATTTTATCAAATGAACATGAAGAGCTGGAGGAATCATTTCCAGGAGGAATGAAATCACAATGAAATCCATGAGGACAGATGAAAAAAAAGTGAAGAAAAGATAGTTTGTGATGAAGAAATGGAAGTGATTAGAAGAATTGGATTAGATGAACAAAAGTCTCCTCCATATCTGAGATTCTGTGAATATTAGGAGTAATTCAATACAAGACTACAAATTGTAGATCAATTGATGTGATGTTGTTGATATTGATGAGATGTATATCTGTGTGTATGTATATGAGGGTATGTTTCCCTCAAAAATCTTTTGGTACCGGTAGACACTTATCTTTTGGCAAGGTCATTTATGTAAAAACAGGTTCCTTAATTATGATTTTCTTTGTGATCACTCTATTCTTTTTCCTCCTTGACTCCCTCCCTTGTGACCAAACTACTGGACTGAATACAGTAGAAATTTGAGAGAAACATTATTTTTATCCCAGTTCAGCTATTGCTCCTTTATAGTCCTTTGAACAATTTCACAATCTTTTTTAGAGACTTGGCTGCTTTAAAATGGGAGAACACACTACAATGAAGTGGAAAGAAGATTATGAAGTTAATACTGAAACTTTTTGAAATTCTTTTTTCCCCTGCTACTGTTTGAGTACTTGATGTAGCTTTGATTCTCTCCTGCAGCTGGAGAGCCACTTTTCGAGTTTCCATGACCTGGTTGGCCTGTCAATTGGAGTACTGCACTCAATTCCAGCAGGACAGCATGTCCTAGGCAGTCATTATATGCCTGAAAGCACAAGAACATAGTAGATGAAAAACTATCCTTTCTTACATTCTTATCTTGATTCACTGAGCTAAATGTACAAACTCCAAATTGTAAATCTAATGGAAATAATACATGGGAGGAAATTCACTCACTCCCCAGAAAATCACTTTTAAATAAAATCTAATTATGACCCAAATGCATTCTAGGAGCTTGGTTCTTAAGTATGGCACCCTTAATCCTTTTTCTTTTGTCTTATTTTGTTTTGTTTAGTGAATTTTGCATGCACAAAACTGCCAGATTAAAAACCAGGATGGCTTAGACACAGCAAGTGTCATATAGTGTTTCCTAGGGCTGAATTCTTCCATATAAATGAATTTCCCCAAAAAAAAACTCTAGTTTTGTCCTAAAGCACCAAACAGTTTTCTTTTAGCCATTTATATATTTATTCTAAAAGTGTACCCTATAGTATATGTGTATGAATATATATGCGTGTTCATAAATATAGCTAATCTACAAAAGGAAATGTAGTTATTTCTGCCTATATAGATATAACTTGATACAAGTGTACAGATAGTCTTACAAAATAATGTGCATATACATATCTCCTTTATTTACAAAAGGAAGAAAGTCTATAATAAATTTTGGAAAGATGACTCTATAATACATATATAGATACATACACACACATATATATGTAATATACACATATTAATGGATCTGAGATTCCATTGATGTGGCTACTTCCTCCTTGATGTAGATTGCAAGCCTTCCATATTCAATGATATTGTTCCCTACCATAATGAATGAAAAATTATATTGAGTTTACTGTGTTCCAAGCCCTATTCTAAGTGCTAGTCAAACAAATAGAAAAGTGCAATAGCTTCTACACTCAAGGCACTCACACATATTCAGCTTTGATTCCAATGAAAAGGCTTGATGTTGTAAGGGGGCAGAAATGGGGCAGATGTCAAGGCCACAAGGTCCTTGGGGCCCAAAGCACTTTTAATACCTGAAGGATCTTAGAACCAGTGGCAGGAAACCTGATAGTTCCCCACTGCATCAGAAAGAATGGTGAGGATTGCCACACACATTTACACCTACCAGATATCCCAGAGACATTCCTCTGGTCTTTTTGATGTCCACGGATACCAATGCAAGATGCAAGCTGGACATCTTTTAGCCTCTTCCCCCTCATAATTGACATTCCAGGTCTTCTGATCATACGACCTGAATAGTTCCTTTATCATCACTTGGTATTCACAAATCATAACAGATAAGGTAAAGAGAATACAAATTAATTAATTTTTCAATAAATTAAATGAATTAATTTTTCTGGTCAATTCAAGAGGATCAATGTAAATGCTTTCTATTTTTATTCTGCAACCACATAATAGTGCGTCTAATTTTTAGTTTTTCTCTCTCTCTTCCAATGTCAAATGGTTATCTATCTCTTTCCTTACTATCACCATACCTGCCTCCTTAACTTCCTTCTGATTTGCTTCTTCTTATATTCTGTAGTCCAAACTTATAAAGAATTACATGCTAAAAAATAAACAAAAGCCCCCAAAACCAAGGAAAACTTTTAAGTATGAATAATCAAGAAGTGTATGGAGAGAGAGACCAGTGTCCATCCCATTCCCCACTTGAGAAGTAACTGGAGTGATAAAATATTAATTATATAGATCATTTTTCATTTTCTGATGGAATCAAACCCATTTAAATTACATTAAGTCCACTTTGTCCTTCTGTGTGAAAAACATATCATATCTCTAGAATTAATTTAAAGTGAATCTTTTTTAAATCCACCTTTGCCTGAATTCTTATTTGATCCAAGGAGGATTTAGTTAGCTCATGTTATAAAAATAATTTCAGTCAATGCTGAAAAATCACCCATACATATATCTTATAAATGAAAAAACTATAATAAAAATAATAATAATTTCATTTAAAACAAATAAGAACTGATAAGTATAGTTATGTCTTTATGTACACATATAGCAAACTCCGAGGTCTCATTTACCAGGAGATCTCAGTGTATTTGATACGGTATATACTAGAATACCTGACATATGATAATAGATACCACATCAGATCAGGCAAATATATGAGGCTAATATTACACTGATTACTCATAAGCAGAAAAATTCCCTGACACCTTAGATTTTCTACCTGGAATTACAAAATAGATCAAAGTTAACAACTTGCTGACAATCAACCCAGAAGATTTTGGTTTTGATCATGTACCACTCTGAATTTAACCTATTGTGACAAATGTCATTGCAGTCTTGGAAAATCATATTTTCCTTAAAAATGCTCTTCACTTGGAAACAATGGCATTTCATATTATTCTGTCTTTTGCTCTCTTAAAGACCAAATGTTACAATCAACACAAATACTTTTTCATCTGGCTCCAACATTTTCGAAGTGTCTATTTATTATGTCCAGAAACTAATACGAGTGTCTCTTCAGCTAACCAGGATCTTTTCCTTCTCTACTCAGAGAAAACAAACAGTGACAACATAAAAAGGCTTTTGTCTAGGAATTGGGTCAAAACAAATTGAAGCTATGTGAGTAGTTGTGAGATACTGCAAAATCTCACTTGACATTCTTTAAGCACATAGTTGATATTTAGTAGATGCCAGTTTGATTGACAATCTGAAATTACAAAATATGGGAAGAAAAATGTTCCCATATGGCTTGACCTAGGTGAATTTTGAGTATTCTTTCAGTTCTAAGATTCTCTGGTCCTATGTTAGCACATCAACCCTATGAGGTAAGAAATGTTCGTATTTGCATTTTACAGAAGAGAGAACTCCACCTTAAGGCAAAATAACTCAGCTATGGTCCTTTAGCTAGTGATGGCAGTGTTACCTTTGGTACTCAGATATCCTGGCTCTCAGCCCAAAATTCTTTGCTATTATACCAGGTTGCCTCTCATTGGCCATGTTCTGCACAGAGAGATAATAAATTCTCAAGATTTCAAAGTTGTTATGCATCTTTAGATTGAAAGAGTTCCTTAGAAAGGCTAGCTTATTATACATGCTCAATTGTACAATGAAACAGTGAAAACTTGTGCTCACATAAAGAGACAAATTAGCATAGCAGTAGGATAGCTGTTTATAAGAGTAATCAATGATGCAATCAGTTTGCATTTCAAAATTGACTTTTGTTAATATCTTGAATTATTCATGGCACTTTTATGGCACTAGGTGGAATATAAATAGGCAATTTCTTTACAACCTCAGATAGTGACAATTTTATGAATGGTCTTCTTACAGTTAACCCTGATAGTTTGAGTGTTTGGTTATTATATACTTATAAGTATATAAGATGTACTTATATATGTCATATATACATAGTTTAAATATTAAAAATATATGTATATAATATGTACTTATACAATAAAAATATATAAAATACAAAAGTAGATGTCATTTTTAGTGAATGCTTAGAAAATAGTTATCGTTTCCAAATTGTGAGGGTTAGAGGTAAGGTACCCCTACAGTCCTGAAAATCTGAATAAATTTTTTACCCTACTTTTGTATCAGAGAAGGAGTCTGATTATTATGGCATTAAAAGATAAAACATGTTGATATTATACAATAGTGTATACATAATATACACATTATTATATAATGTTGTTTTATATGTATATACACATATGTACTTATACTTATGCATACATATACAGTATATGTGTGTAACATCAGCATGTACATATGTGTGTATATAATGAATTTCTGAGTTTTTTAACTTTTTCTATGTCATCTGCAGGCCCTCACCTGTGATCTATAGCTTCTATGAAACTCTCCAAAAAATCTCATTTAATTATCTTTTGCTGATCTGTGATATATTGAAACTGCAATAAGAAAAGTCTTAATGAGGAAGGGATAACTGTAAAGGTAAAAGCATGTCAAACCAACAGTCACCACAATGGCTATATTTCTTTGATTATGGATACCTTATTCATTAAAGGAAATCTTAATACTTGAAGCTAAAACTATTTTTGGCTATTTTTTAGAACAATTATGGGGTCTAAAGAGGCAAATTGAGTTATATAGGTGATAGTGTATAGTTCCCTAGAAACATTTGGACAATCTAACCACATACTCTTTCGATTAATTATATATTATAATATATAATAATATAATATTAATATAGTGCTGGTTTCCATTAGAAATCATCTAATTATTGCTTTAAAGGAAAATAGCTGGAATTATATCTGAGTACAATCTGAGACATTGTACAAGAGATAAAGACCACAGGATGATGCTATACAAATATCACTCAGGGTAAATCTAAAGATTAGAGAGACAGCATGTTGTAGTAATAAATGTCTGGCCTTGCAGTTGTTCCTCACTGTATTTTCTGATACATATAAATTAGGTGAGTATAAACAAATGACCACTTAGTATTCCAAGTAACTCATTAAAGTTATGACTTACAGACAGGTTGTTGATTTATATTAGTGCAGGAAAAAGGGGTTTCAATACTCATGTGTACAAACAAAAACAAACAAAAAGCAATAACAAAAAATACACAAACAACACCCTTACACACACGTACATACACATAGGATTGTCTGGCCCCTCAGAAAGTTCTTTGGATTTAAGATTAGGAACATTTTTACAAAGTTTATCCTTGAAGATTTACTCAGCAATGTTAGGATAAACAAAATTAATGCAACAGCTATTGACCTACCATTTTCCATAGTATTTTATGTAGGTGGCACAATGGATACATTTCCAAGTCTAGAGTCAGGAACACCTAAGTTTAAATCTAACCTGACCCTTATTGTGTGACCCTGTTCAAATCACCTGTTTGAGTTTCTCAAAACAATGTCCTCATCTGTAAAATGAAGATAATAATAACCTATATTCCCAGGATTGTTGTAAGATTAGAGAGATAATAATTGTAAAATCCTTAGCACAACACCTGGAGCATATTAAGTGCAAAAAATATTAGCCATTATCAAATAAGATGTGATCCATTTTCTCATGAAGCTTATAGTCTAGTACTAAATATATATTTGGGTCAATGATAGCAATGTGATCATCACTAAACATTCATCTCAATTTCTTAATGGAAAAGAAAATAAGAAAAAAAAGCAAAAAGATGAGAGAAATATAATAATACCTATAGTTTGTTAATACTTTAAAAGATCTGTGAATTCATTTGGTAAAGATATTTCTTCCATAAGTGAATTTCAGAAGCATATTTATTTTATTAGCATTTTAGCTAATTAGAATTTAGCATATTAATAATTTCATGTCATTATAAAAAAAACTGTCATCACTTTATGATATCCAAATATCATATTCATTCAAAAAATGCTTATTTAGTACCTACCAAGTGCCAGACTTTGGGAGAAATCCTACAATTATGAGGAAAAAGATAATACTGTCCCTGCCCTCAAGGAGCTTTTACATGCCTTTCTGAACTTACTGATACCTCCCCCATCACAGACATAGACCCAATTTGGTAGAATTTACCAGAGCCCAGCTCAGCTGGTACAATCTACAAGAATATTGAATCACCATCATAAGGCACCAAAGTAGAGTTTTAATAAAGGGGAAAAAAGAATAACAAAAAAAAATCTTTATAATGGCATAATCCTCTTTGGATAATAAGATCCAGGTGGAATGCCAATTTGCATCAATGAAGAGAATCCTGCCCTTACTCCCTCCCACTTTCCCACATTAATGAATTCACAACTTCAGACTCTCCAAAATATCTTTACTTTTTGTGGAAGATTGACTACAGATATAGAAAACAGATATACAAATCAATGATTGATAATGAATCATAATTTTGAGACTCTCTAAACCAAAGCTTCTTAAATTGTGGATAATGACCCCATATGTGTTCACATAACTGAATGTGGGAGTAGTGAAATTATGATTTCTGGTCCTAGATCAGGGAGACAGCTGAACTGCTTTATCTTTGGCACATAATTTCTGTTTTGGAGTGGTCTGAGAGGTCATAGGGATCAGAGAAAATGTCTAGTCCTTAATTCTATTTGGTCATGTGACCCATAAGTCCTCCAAAAATAATGTAGCTCACTAATATTTGTCTCCAAAGAATGTTGTACATATCTTTGTTTGGGTTATATTCCAAAAAACTAAGGGAATATCTCACAATGGAAAATATTTATTTCCAAAAAAAATCTTTCAGAAAGAAACATCTTGCTTTTGCTAATTGTGCTTATAACAAAATTATGTTCCTACAAGTATTGATTAGTCATAGATAGCTACTTGTCAAAACATGACAGGCTATTTTTCTTTCAAGATGTTAAAGACATAGATATCTCAACAAACTTTTGTTATCCTTAATCTATTGTTAGAAGGTAAAATCTCAAGGACAGACCAGAAAGGACAAAGAAGTAAATAATAATAAGAATCAGTTCTTAAATTGGATAATAAATTTTTCAGCCCAGACTTGTCATGATGACAAATTGCATGTAAAATAATCCAATTAAGTTCTTCTATATTCAAGAAAGCTTTTTGACTAAACACAGAGTTTCTAAAACCCAGCTTCTTAAACTGTGGATTGTGACCCTATGTAGGATCCTATCACTAAATGTAGGGGTTGCAAAATTAGGATTTATTATCAGTAAATGTTTGATTTGTATACTTGTCTTACATACTTATATACCTAGGGTCACATAAAAATTTCTCAGGTGAAAAGGGGTCATGAGTGGGAAAAGTTTAAGAAGCTTTGTTCTAGAGGACCAAATGATTGGAATTTTGTAGCTCATTCAATTTGAATGATGGAAGTGATTTTTAAAAATCATCTAATTCAGGAGATTCTTTAATGGAAGAATTTTAAACAGAATGAAAAAGTGAATAAGGCATTCCAAGTATTAGAGGGATTTCTTAATATAACTTTTGGGAGGAAAGGCAAAAGAGGTTAAGTGCCCAGATCATACAGCTAAAAAATATCAAGTGTCTAAAGCAGGACCTGAGGGACAGGGCTCTATCTACTATACCTAGCTGTCCCCTCCCAATACATTGTAAATAACAAAAGGTAAAACTATTCATTTCAACAAATGCATTCAAAAAGTATTTATTTATTGTGTGACCCTGGGCAAGTCACTTAACCCCAATTGCTTCGGGAAAAAAAAGTATTTATTTAGTGCATACTATATTCTTTGGTAGGACATTGGGATTTCAAGGATGACAACTCAACTCCTGTCTTCAAAAAGCTTATAATATAAATCTGTTTTTTTTAAGTCAGTGGTTAAGCAGTTAGTGAGAAATCAGAAGAACAAAGAAAAGAACCATGACATACAACTTGTTCTCTAAGCAAGGCATTTTAAAAAGCAATTTTTAAAAGATTTTATTAACAGCTATTTGTACATCAGCAACTTTTCTCCCTCCCTCTACTCCTCCATTTCTGCCTCTCAGAGAGTCACTCTTTATAATAAAAAATTTACTGGATTGATTATAGTTATTTAATAAATTAAAAGAACTGAACATAAACTGGGTACTTGGTCCACACATAAAGGGTAATAGTATAAGCAAATTAGGAAAGCATGGAATAACATATTTGTCAGATTTTTGGAAAGGGGAAGAATTTAAGACAAAAGAAAACATAGAGATGTTGTTAACTATAAAATAGATCATTTTGATTATATAAAATTAAAAATTTTGCATTAGCAAAACCAATACAATCAAAATTAAAAGGAAAGTAATCAAGACAGTGGAGTAAAGGCAGGAAATCACCCAACCTTCACACCAAACTACTCCAAATTCCTTTAAATAATGACTCTAAACAAATTTTAGAGCATCTGAACACCCAAAAAGACAGGGTATAATATCTTCCAGATGAACACAATTTAGGTCAGTAGAAAAAGACTTTAATACCAGTATAGGAGTGCAGTCTCAGCACAGCCTAATCTCAGCCCCCCCACCAATAAAACAGGAATGGATATAGGGATCTCTGGTGGCTTCTAGACCTTTCAGCCCAGAGACACCAAAGTTGACTTAGAAGGTCAGCAGAAAAGTTCTGTGGAACCAGGATGGGAGCTCAGCGTGCAATCCCAGCATAGCCTCAGCTCCAACCCAGTGTCAGCAAAGCAGGACCTATGAGTCATCTCAGAGTCCACAGACACCAAAGAAGATTTGCAAAGTCAGCAGGAAAGATTTGTCAGTAGGATAAGAGGGCCTTGGGAAACCAACAAACCAAGAACGGGCATGGGTATAGTGTCAGTGGCAGCTTCGGGAGGCCTCAGCTCACAGGAGGTCTCCACTAGCAGGGAGGAAGGACTCTGTGGCTTTAGCACCCCAGATCTTATAGCTACAGTGGGGCAAGGACACTCTTCACAGTTCCAGAGAAGAAAAGAGGGCCTGTGGTCAAGTATCTAGAAGGAGCTCTGAAAATAGCTGCACAAAACCCACAGAATCCTACTTTAACAAAAAATAAAAAGTGGAGTAATAGGATAGCAAAATGAGCAGACAACAGAAAAAGTTTCTGACTATTGAAAGTTATTACCATGGTGACAAGGAAACTCAAAACACACACTCAGAAGATAACAATAAAGCTCCTATGTCCAAAGCCTTCAAGAAAGATAAGAATTGGTTTCAGGCTATGGAAGAATGGATTTTGAAAATCAATTAAGAGACATAGAGGAAAAATTAAGAAAAGAATTGAGAGTGGTATAAAAATTGACCAAATGGGAATGGAGGTAGAAAATCTTAGTGAGGAAAACAATTACTTAAAAAATAGAATTGAACAAATGAAAGTTAATGACTTTATGAGAAATCAAGATAAAATAAAGCAAAATCAAAAGATGAAAAAAAAATTAAATGGGAAGTATCTCATTGAAAAAACAACTGACCTGAAAAATAGATCCAAAAGAGATCATTTAAAAATTATTGGTCTAACTGAAAGTCATATCAAAAAAAAAAAAAAGAATCTGGAAATCATCTTTCAAGAAATTATGAAGGAAACTGTCTGATATTCTAGAACCAGAGGGTAAAATAGAAATTAAAAGAATCCATTGATCACATCCTGAAAGAAATTCCAAAATGCCTTGTGTTTCTGATTTTCTCATCCTTTTTCCCGCCTCCCCACCAGATGGCAAGCAATCTAATATATGTTAAATATGTTAAAATATATATTAAATCCAATGTGTATAAACGTATTTATACAATTCTCTTGCTGCACAAAAAAATTCAGATCAAAAAAAAAAAAAAAGAAGAAAGTAAATGAGTAAGAAAACAAAATGCAAGCAAACAACAACAAAAAGAGTGAGAATGTTATGATCCACATTCAATTCCTACAGTCCTCTCTCTGGGTGTAGATGACTCTCTTCATCACAAAATTATTGGAACTGGTCTTAATAATTTTTTCTGTTCATCAGAAATTCATCAGAATTGATTGTCATATAATAATGATGTTGCCATGTACAATGATCTCCTGGTTCTAATCATTTTACTTAGCATCACTTCATGTAAATATCTTCAGGGCTTTTTAGAATCAAGATATCTCAAAATGAAAACTGCCATGAATATTATAGTGAAATTCCAGAACTCCCAGGGCACAAAGAAAATATTGCAAACCTCCAGAAAGATATTCAAGTATAGTGAAGCCACAGTCAGGATAACGCAAGACTTAGCAGCTTCTACATAAAGGACCAGAGAGCTTGGAATATGATATTCTAAAGAGCAATGGAGCTGGGGTTACAGCCAAGAATCACTTACCCAGCAAAATGGAATATAATCCTTTAGGGAAACAGATGGAAATTCAGTGAAATGGAGAATTTTCAGATGTTCATGATAAAAAGATCAGGAATGAATAGAAAATTTGATTTTCACATATAGGATTCAGGAGAAGCATAAGGAGGTAATCAGAAAAAGTGATACAAGGGACTTAATAAGGTTTCTTTGTTTACATTCCTTCATGGGAGGATGATATTTATAACTCATTAGAATTTTCTCATTATTATGGCAATTTGAAGATATAAATACCAGAGATACTTACATTCATACCTGTTTTATTGATGGGTGGCTGAGATTAGGCTGCACGGAGACTGCACAGTGGACTCCTATATTGGTATTAAAGTCCTTTTCTACTGACCTACTAAGTTGTGTTCAGCTGGAAGATATTATACCCTGTCTTTTGGGGTGTTCAGATGCTCTAAAATTTGTTTAAAGTTATTATTTAAAGGAATTTGGAATAGTTTGGTGTGAAGTTGGATGATTTCCTGCCTTTAGTCCACTATATATAATATATATATATATATATACACACACACACACATATCTATAACTATATCTATACATATCTATACATATCTATATATAGATGTGTATGTGTGTGTATACTCCACTATATATATATGTGTGTATGTGTGTGTATACTCTACTATATATATGTATATATATAGATATATATGCTCCATTACATATATGTATATATGTTTATATACATATATGGAGAGAAAGAGAGAGAGAGAGAGAGAGAGAGAAACTGAAAGTACAGGTGTGAGTTGAATATGAAAGGATAATATCTTTTTTAAAAATGAAATTAAGGAGTGAGTGATAAATGTACTGGGAAAAAAGGAAAGGAGAAAAGGGAACAGTGTAAATTATCTGTCATAATAAAAGTAAAGAAAAAACTTTTATAGTAGAGGGGAAGAGGAAGAAGAGAGGGTGAATGAGCTAACTTTACTCTCATCAAAAATGTCTCAAAGAAGAAATGGCATACACACTCAACAAGGATATAGAAATCTATCTTACCCTGGAAGAAAGTAGGAAGGGAATGAGATATGAGAAGGGAAGGAGGTAATAATAATAATAAAAAAAGAGGGCATATTGGGGGAGGGAGAGGTCAGTAGCAAAACACTTTTGAGGACAGAGAAAGTGAGAGAGAGAATACAGTTAGCAATACTAATTGTAAAAATAATTTCAAAGCAAGTTTCTCTGATAAGGCCTCATTTCTCAAACATGGAGGGAACTGAGTCAAATTTACAAAAAATAGAACCATTATTAATAATCAAAAGATATAATCTATGCCTAATGGTCTATATATTCATGCATATCCTTTGACCTAAGAATACTACTACCAGGCATGAATCAAAAAAGTAATTTTTTAAAAAGTAAAAGAACCTATATGTACAAAAATATTTATAGCAGCTCTCTTCTCAGGGCAAAAAAAAATGGAAATTGAGGAAATCCATCAATTGGGAAATGGTTAAATAAATTGTTGTATGTTATCATGATGGAATATTATTATTCTGTGGGAAATGATGAGCAGGATGCTCTCAGAAAAAAAAAATAACTAGAAATTCCTCCATTAACTCAAGCAAGATGAAATGCACTCTATACAATGTTCTGGTATCATCAGTTGTAAATAATTTTGCTATTTGCAGAAATGCTATAATTTACAACTACTCTGAAGGACTTATGATGACAAATCCTCTCCAAAACCAGAGAAGGAACTAATTGTATCTGAATAGATGAAGCATTCTTTCTCTCCCTCCCTTTTCTCCTTCTCTCTCTCTCTCTCTCTCTCTCTCTCTCTCTCTCTCTCTCTCTCTCTCTCCCCCCTTCTATTTTTCTTGAGGTTTTATAGGGTGAGATATCTAATGTTTTCTATCACAACATGACTTTTTTGGATATGTTTTGTATAACTTGACCTATGATTTCTTAGTGAGCTGGGAGTGGGAATAAGAGAGAGAATCTGGAACTAAAAAGTTTTAAAAACAAATATTTAAAAATTAAAAGAAAAGCAGAAAATGAGGGGTGGTTTTGCAATAAGTATCTCTGATAATGACCTCATTTATCATATTCATAAAGAAATGAGTCAAATTTATAAGAATAGAAGTTATTCCTCAATTGATAAATGATCAAAGGATACAAAGAGGTAGTTTTCAGAGAAGAAATTAAAATTATATGAAAAAATACTTTAAATCATTATTGATTAAAGGAATGAAAATTTAAACAACTCTGGGATATAACTTCATATGATAAAAAAAAAAAAAGGAAAATAATAAGTATTGGAAAGGTTGTGGGAAAACTGGAACACTAATGAATGCGTTGTTGGTAGAGTTGTGAATTCTGTACATACTCTTTGATCCAGCAATGCAATGGTTAGATTCACATACCGCAGATATCAAAAAAGGAGTAGAGGAGCTATTTATACAAAAATATTTATAGTACCTCTTTTTGTGGTGACTAAGAACTGGAAATCAACAGATGCCTAACAATTGGGGAATAGCTAAACATGCTGTGGTACATGGAATATTAGTGGGATATAAGAAATGAGAAAGAGAATAATTTCAGAAAAAGCTGGAAAGACTAACATGAACTGATGCAAAAAGCAGAACTGGAAGAATGTACACAGTAACAACATTGTTTGATATAGAACACTCAATGATTTAGCTATTCTCAGATTGTATTGCTGAGAATAGCAAAAATCATTGATAATTCGCGCCCTGGCCCCCAATGCAGTGTTATCATCAGTAATGAGAAAAACAATGAAGCATACTATATACCTCCAGAGAAATAACTGATGTTGTTTGAATGCAGACTGAAGCATGCTATTTTTCCTTTTCTTTCTTTGATTCTCTTTTTCTGTCTTCTTCTGTGCAAAATGACTAATAGAAAAATGTTTTACATGATTACACATTTATAAACTATATCAAATTTCTTACCTTCTCAGGAAGGGAGGAAAGGATAGAATCTGGAACTCAAAACTGTTTTAAATCTTTAGAAATTGTTTTAACATGTCATTGGGAAAATTTTTACATATTCATAGATTAGATAGATAGAGAACTGAATCCAATTGAACAGCCCAATAAAATATTGCTGACCCCAAGAATCAATGCATGTATTTCATTGAGTAGCTTGTAGGATCACTTTTTCATGGACTGCATGTTACTTCAAATCCCAATAAAACTTCCCTGACTGGACCTTTTATTATCTTCTGTTACCAATAAATATCTAGGAACTAAGCTTAATAAGTCAAAAAGAAATGAAGTGGGAACCTAGAATTAACAAATAATCAGTCTAACTCCTGATACAGCTTTAGAAAGCAATTGATTTCAAAACTAAATCTGATGCAAAAAATGTAAAGGAAATGTCAAAAACAAGGTTTTGTGAGTCTAGAGAACTAGAAGAGACGTTTCTCCTCCAAATTACAAAGATTCCCCTGTTTTTCTGAATGTTCTTTTCACTGCTTCTTTAGTGAGACACATGATAAACATCTTCTGGACTACTTTTTCCTAAAGTTATGACTTCTCCCTTCCTCATTCTGGATGGTGCTATTTCAAAATAAAAATTGTTAATTCAGGTGTAATATAGAATAAGTGTGACTTAGGCAGATCTAGCAGTAGAGGTTCAAAAATATTAACTTTATAAAGTTGGAAAGAAAAATACAATGTTTGACTCATATTATGCACTTCATAAATTATAGTTAACTCACTCTCTGATTCCTTAGCCTAAAGGGTTCCAATAACAAAACCAAGGTTATTCAATCTTTCAAAAAACACTCAATGCCCATGGCAGTGAACTAAGTAGGCTGGTATGCATGTATAGACCTGCCTTTAAAGAATTATACCTTTAAAGAATTTATAATTTAATGGTCCAGTGCTTACAACTATGTGCATGTATGTCAAGAAAGAAAAGTTAATAGGGAAATCCTTGGAGGAAGCTATAAGGGGAAAATCAGATCTGAAAATAAAGACACTGGCTATGGTATATACTGTGGGCACATGGTAAAAATGTAAGCATTAAAAGTGAATTACAGATAAGGCAATTAGCATGGTTCCTATTCTCCATCCCTAACCCTCAACGACTAGAATGGAATTTCTTTCTTACAAATTCCTATTTTAAAGTTGAAATAGATAATTCAGTTATGCTGTAGATTAGGAATGATTTAATCAGGTCTGGGAAATAAAGTTCAAGAATAGAATAAAATAAGAACCCTTAAACTAACTAACAGTTAATAAAAAAATTTTTATTAGTCACATCAGGGAAAGAGTATACAGGAAAGATATAACCTTGATTCTGTTGGAAATAGTCTGTGTTTTTCTCAAGAACTGCTTGTACATAGCCTTAGATCATTTATCAATTGGGAAATGGTTCCTATCCTTATAAATTAATTAAATTTATATAGTTAAATTTCTTGGGCCATTTTTGAAATCCCTTCCACTTAGGAGTTCCTGTTCAGACCCTGAGATTTTGTGCTGGAGAAAATTCTGGTTTGTTGATATACAGTGGAATAAAAAATTTAAGATGCTATAATATTGATTCAAGATACTTGGGCTCTTCTAAAAAATTAATGTATACATATATTTCTGAGGCTAAAATAATGCCTTCTTCAAAATTTGGAAGACAAATAAAAAATCTAGAGAAGAAATAAGAAGAAACAGGTATCAGAAGCTTTCAGAATTCAATCAGTTAGTTCAAACTTTTTCTTACTTAAAAATAATCTTCAGGTTTATGTCATTTTTGAGCACCATTTTACTCAACTTTTGACTATATTCTGGGAAGTGGCCATATTAGCAAATTAATCATTTGATATTATAATTCCTTAAACATAATGGCTTGTTGTTAAAATAAAAAAAAAGGAATCTGTTGCAAAAATAATTATAATAATATTAATTAACTCGACAAGTTAATTTCTCATTGCTGAACAACATATTCTCAGGATATTTTTCTAACAACCTAGAAAAAGTAATTCTTGTGTAGCACTAAAGAGAATGAATAATATTGGGTGCCATTAATTCAACTTGTGAATCAAATGTGATGCAAAACAATGATGGGAATTTAAAAGGAATACAAACACTAGCATCACACCATAGAACCCTCTGGCATATATATATGGGAGGGTGGGGTGGATGGAGGGAGGGAGAGAGAGAAGGGGGGGCAAGAAGAAAGGGAGATACAGAAAGACACAGAAAGATTCAAGCTACTTAGGTTGTTCCAAACTTTAATGTATAGCATATATTTCTCATAACATATATATAGCATATATATACATATAGACACATACACATATAAGCATATATATGTATCTGCAGATACACAAATTTGTCTGTATACATATATGCTTATGCACATACACATGTATGTAGATGTATGTGTACATATACATGTCTTTTGTGTGCATGCATTGAAACTTATACACCTATGTTTTAATACATGATAGAATACTATGTGTAGTATTGACCTGTGTACATTGTACATGTTTGTTGTATTGTGTGTACGTATATACATATGAAGAGGAGGAGAGAAAGAGAGAAAGTATTTATGTCTCTTTATTTAGACCAAGACTTCTTAAATTTTTTCCACTTAAAACCCCTTTTTGCTCAAGAAAATTTTATGTGAACTAGGTATTATAAGTATT